>NC_037689.1:88920663-89065317 GCF_003255815.1 Theropithecus gelada
AAGGAAGGAAGGAAGGAAGGAAGGAAGGAAGGAAGGAAGGAAGGAAGGAAGGAAGGAAGGAAGGGGAAGAACAAGAAGGAAAGGAAGGAAAGGAAGGAGAAAGAAAGAAAGAGTGAGAGAGAGCGAGAGTGAGAGAGAGAAAGGAAGAAAGGAAGGGAGGGAGGGAGGGAGGGAGGGAGGGAAAGAAACTGTATGACGTAACTTGTATGAGGTACCTGAAGTAGTCAAATTCATTGAGACAGAAAGAAAAATTATGGTTTCCCTAGGGCTGGTGGAAGGGCAAAATGAGGAGTTGTTGTTGAATGGGTATAGAGTTTTAATTTTGCAAGATGAAAAGAGTTCTGGGGATTGGTTACACAACAATGTGAATATGCTTAACACTACTGAATTGTAAATCTACGAATTGTTAAAATGGTAAATTTTATGCTATGTGTATTTGTTTTTGAGGAGTCTCACTCTGTCACCCAGGCGAGAGTGCAGTGGTATGTTATGTATATTTTGCTACAGTTAAAAATAAACAAGTATTAAAAGCTTTAAAAAAGAATAGAAAGTAAATGTTGAAAAGTTGTGGGGAAAGTCTAAGTTCCATACACTGTTGATGAGAATGCAAAATGGTGCAGATGCTATGCGAAGCAGTTTGGCAGTTCCTCAAAAAGCTAAACATAGAATTACCATATGACCCAGCAATTCCACTCCTAGGTATACACCCAAAAGAATTTAAAACAGGTATTCAAACAGATACCTGTATGCCAGTGTTCACTGCAACATTATTCACAATAGCCAAAATGTGGAAACAACTCATATGTCCATCAACAGATCAATGGATAAATAAAATATGGTATATACATACAGTGGAATATTATTCAGTTGTTAAAAGGAATGAAGTTCTTATATATGCTGTAATGTGAATGAGCCTTGAAAACATTGTTAATGAAATAAGCCAAAAACAAAAGGACAAATATTATATAAAGACACTTATATGAAATATTCAAAATAGGCAAATTCACAGAGACAGAAAGTAGATTAGAGGTTACCAGGGACAGGAGGGAGGCAGAGAGTAGGAAGTTATTGCTTAATGGTTACAGAGTTTCCGTTTGGTATGATGAAAAAGTTTCAGAAATAGATAAGTGGTGATGGTTGCACAACACTGTGAATGTAATTAAAGCCACTGAATTGAACACTTGAAAATGGTTAAGTTGGAAAATTTTGTGATATGTATTTTGCCACAGTTAAAAAAAATACCAAAAAGAAAAAAATGGTAATAACGGCTGTGATAAATATTACTCTTATGGCTATAATCTATTGTAACCATTTATGAAGTACCTACTCCATGCTAGGTCTAGGTACCAGAAAAATAGTAATGAAGAACATTCTAGTGAGAGGAGACAGACAATATACACACAAATAAGGAGTCAGGAAATCTACTTTTTTTTTTTTTAGGCGAAGTCTTGCTCTGTCACCCAGGCTGGAGTGCAGTGGCACGATCTCAGCTCGTTGAAACCTCTGCCTCCCGGGTTCAAGCGATTCTCCTGCCTCAGCCTCCCCAGTAGCTGGGACTACAGGTGCATGCCACCACGCCCGGCTAATTTTTTGTATTTTTAGTAGAGATGGGGTTTCACCATGTTAGCCAGGATGGTCTTGATCTCCTGACCTCGTGATCTGCCCACCTCAGCCTCCCAAAGTGCCGGGATTAGAGATGTGAGCCACTGCGCCTGGCCAGGAAATCTACTCTTTAACCTTAATACTATGGCTGTGGGACTATGTGGCTTCTGTTCTCCATGACCACTTGCTGAGCCCCGGCTTGGGTCAAGCTCTAGAGACTAGGTTGTAGAGCTACGTGCTTTATATGTGATCAAGTTCACAGCAATGGGCATTTCCCGTACAAGCAGTCTCTGCCCCTCCCTTTCCTCTGCTCTTTAGGAGGTCAATTTTGCCTTGTTCTGGGCAGGCCTGAGTCTTAAACTCAAGAGCTGCCTTGGAATGACAGAGCCCAGGGTAGGCATGGAAACCCTATATACCTTTGCATTCTTGACTCAATTCCTTGAGTGCATAGAGAGTTCTTGGCATCTTCCCCTGCTTTTTGCCCAGGCCTGTCTGATTGGCTTTCAATCCATCTCTTCCCTTCCTTACTCCCCACCAACCCCTTCAGGGACTTTGTATCTATAGCTCCAGGGCTCTCAACATAATGAGAGCCCTGGATCTATAAATATAATAAAAAATAAAATACAAATGAATAAAAAATAATGAGCTAATACAAGCCCCAGTTAAGTTATCAATTGACTATTTGGTGTTGAGCAGGCAAAACCAAACCAACAAGTCATTTATTCTTCAGTTTGGTAAACATTTAATGAGCTCTGTCTCAGGTGTTGGCAATTTCACTTCACAACCAGAATCATGGTATTAACCATTTCTTGAGCACCTATTGTGAGCAGGACAATTCTCATGAATTAACTCACTGAATTTTTATACAACCCTGTATGTGGGTGGAGCTTATCTTTTTTTATCAGCAGAGAAGTTGAGGTTCAGAGAGACATGGCTGAGGTTACTGAGAATGCCTGGTACACTTAGACCATTCCAAAGCTCTTGTTTACTCCACACAGACAGCATGCCATGTACTCTGCCAACACCTCACCTCAATGTTCCCCTATAACCGTCAGCACACACTGCATGCTTAGCCCCTTTTTCCTCTTACATATCTCACATATAAAATCTCCCTGATACACACTGCCTATATCTTGTGTTTCTTGCATTCCACACAAAAAACGAAATGCACATCCAGACTGACTTTACAAGGACACTGACACCCACAACTTTTCCTCCCCTGACACTTCGCATACACACACACACACACACACACACACACCCCTTGCATACACATATTCCTGCATAGGCCTTGCATAAATAAGCCCTGCCTTCCACCCACCCACTCAGGTATGAACACATCTCCTAGAAATACATAGTCACAGCTGTGTTCCAGCAACAAAACTGGGTACAGAGATTCTTCACTCACCCTGCCTCATGCTCCTCCCTTTCTCCTCCTCTCCCAGGCCTGCCCTGTCTCCATGCAAAACTGTCTTCATTTAACTCACACACAGTCTCCTACCCACTGACAGGCTCTGCCTAGCCCATATCCAAAGATTGTGAATCCCTGCCACCCCCTTTCCTTGTTTGTCTGCCCCACACTGTGGCATTTGGAATCACTTCGCAGAGGTGACTACACAGACAGAGCTTTGCTCTGCACCTCAGGGAAGGGCAGTCTGGTAAGGCTATGCCCCTTTCCACCTGCCCTTGCACCCTGCCTCCCTTTCAGTGTTGAAGACATTTCCTTATATCTTTTTATTTTTAATTTTAATTGAGACAGAGTCTTGAACTCCTGGGCTCAAGTGATCCTCCTGCCTCAACCTCCTGAGTAGCAACAATTACACGCATGTGTCACCAGGCCCAGTGACTTTTCCTTATATTTGCCTTTATGGTGGGAGAGGTTGAGCCCCAGAACCATGTCCCCTGCCTCCTGTCTTTCAAACATTTAGCTCAGAATAGGGAGGAATTGGAAGTGAGGGCAAGAAATGATCTGGAATAGCAAAGACCTCCTGGGTTCACATAAAGGCATGGAAACAGGACCTTACCCAAGAACCCAGGCTTAAGGTTGACAATTGGGTACTTGTTCTGTAGCTACCACCACTGGTCTCCTTCGTAAAGTTAACTCTCAGTGCCTTATTCTATGATATCCTGAATACAAGGGCGCCAGGGTCTTTCTTCACTGCTAATGTGCCTTTGGGTGACTCCTTCCCTGACCCTGTGTCTCTATTTTCCCAATCTGTCAAAGAAAACCCAGTTATGAGGTCTACTCTATCACCATAAGGAATGGAGACTACATCGGGGTTATAACAGGCCTGGTGTAGGCTGGGAGCTTTCTCCATGGCTTCATTTTCTCAAGATCTCCCTCTGGGTCAAGCGCCCTGCAGGAGTTCCTTTGTATCCTTTTAGGGCCAGAACTGACTTGTCAAAAGCAGTATGTTGTAGTGTGATGAGTAAGCTGGCAAGCTGTGTGGTCAAACTACATGCACTTGACTGCTTGCTACTTAACCTAAGGCAAGTTGCTAAACCTCTCTGACCTCAGTTTCTCTGTCTTAGAAATGGGGCTAGTGATATCTCTCTCACAGGGTTGTTTCACAGATTAAATGAAAAGATGTCTAAAGTACCTGGTCAATTGAAAATATTCAATAGATGTTTGTTGAATAAATGAATAAACTAAGTAATACGGTTATACTCAGGCTTAAGATCACAGATCCAATAAATATCAAATATAATTCTTGCCACTCAGTGTGTGTCCCACTGGAATGTAAGCTCCATGAAGGCAAGTCATTTATGTCTGCTTTGTACCTCAAGCTCCTAGAATAGTAACTTGCAAATAGTGAGTGTTTGATAAATATTTTTGAATGAATGAATAAACAAATAAATTAATACTATATTGCAGCTACTGTGTTAGGCATATGGGATAGAATTCTATGATGGACTGGCCCTATTCTCATGGAGGTTACAATCTAGTAATTAAATTGACAATCAGGCTGGATGCAGTGGCTCATACCTGTAATCCTAGCACTTTGAGAGGCCAAGGCAGGAGAATTGCTTGAATTCAGGAGTTTGAAACTAGTCTGGCCAACATGGCAAAACCTCAACTACTAAAAATACAAAAATTAGCTGGGCGTGATGACACACACCTGTAGTCCCAGCTACTCAGGAGGCTGAGGCAGGAAAATCGCTTGAACCTGGAAGGTGGAGATTGCAGTGAGTCGAGATTGTACCACCATACTTCAGTCTGGGGAACAGAGCAAGACTCTGTCTCAAAACATAGAAACAAACAAACAAACAAACAAAAAAAGACTCGATATGGCGGTGCATACTTGTAGACCCAGTCACTCGGGAAGCTGAGGTGGGAGGATCGCTTGAGCCTGGGAGGTCAAGGCTGCAGTGAGCTGTGGTCATGCCGCTGCACTCCAGCATGGGTGACAGAGCAAGATCCTGTCTCAAAAACTGATTAATCAATTAATTAAATTAACGATTGAACCTAGGCTTAACACTGTGAAGGAGAATGACAGGATGCTGTGAGAGTGACACACAGAAGGAATTTCTTAGTCTGGGATATGGAAAAGAGTCTCTCAGAGCCAGTGAGTATCTGAGTTGATGCCTGAGGAAGGAGTGAATCAGGTGATAAGTAAGGAGAGGAGGTGGTGATGGGTTTGAGCTGTTCAAATGCCGGAAAAATGATCAGAGTGGCTGAGTTGTGGTGAGAAAAGGAGTGAGTAGTAGGAGAAGGAGTTGGAGAAATTTGCAGAGACTAGATCATGTAGGCCCTTGTGGGCTATGGCAAAACATTTGGCTTTTGGTCCTCGTGTGATGGACAGACGCTGGAGAGTTTCATGCAGGGGGTTAGCATGATCTATGTTTTACAAAGATTCTTCTGGATTTATTGTAAAGAAGGGGTTGTAGGGGGTAAGGGTGGAAGCCAGGAGACCTGTAAGGAGGTTAGGGCAAGTCATCCAGTTGACAGACGACAGGGACTTGAACTGGACTTTTGGGAAGTAAATGAGGAGAGAGGTGAATGTGTTAGGGATATATTCTGAGTGTAGCGGGACTTGCTGATAAGCTGAATGGTTAGGGGTAATAAGAAAGAGGAGGCAAATCTAAGTCTTAGATTTCTAACTTGCTACCTGGGTGGATGGTGGTGCCGTTTCTTTGGTGGGAAAGATTGTGATGGAACAAGCTTTGGAGTGGCAATGTTCTGTTTTGGCTGTCTTTGATTTACCTGTGGTAAATGGAGAATTTACCAAATGGTAATATACCACGTGTAGATGTCAAACCAAATGGAGATGTCAAATTATCAAATGGCAATTTATCACATGGAGATGTCAAATGTTAATCTGGAACCCAGGACAGAGGCTGAGGCATTTTTAAGGGGATTGTAAGTTCTGAGCGTGCTGGAGGAGCCATGGGCTAGTTGCGAACAGAGGAATGACGTAAACCGACTTTTGTTTTTAACATGATCACTCTGAATGCTGGGTTGAGCACTGACTGTAGGGAGGTAAGTATGGAAGCAGGGAGACCAGGAAGGAGGCCACTTCAGTCATATAGGTGAAGTGTGATGGTGGCTTAGACCAGGGTAGTGGTGGTGGAGGTGGGCAGAAGAGGTTAGGTTCAGGATAAATTTTGAAAAGAGCCAATGGACCTTGATAATAGATTGAATATGAGAGGTGAAGGACATGGAGGAGTTAGAGATGATCCCCAGGTTCTGGGTTTGTCCAATTATGTTGATGGTGGAGCCATTCACTGAGGTAGAGACCACTAAAGAAGAGCAGGTTTGGGGGAAAGATGTTTAGTTCAATCCCATTCTCTGCCCTTCTTGCTCCCTATGCTTATTTCAGATCTGCTGCCACCTTCAAAAGGAGCCTATTCCTTCTACCTGAAATCCATTATCAGAGAATCCCTCCTTTATGTTGATGCATAGTGTTTCCTAACCTCTATTAACACTGCACACTTTCCCGGTGGGATGACATGAATTCCTGTGGCTTCAATTGCCATCTTTAGGCTGATGATTTCAAACATTTGATCTCTAACCCTGCGCTCTTCTTTGAGCTTGAAACCCACATGGCCATCTACTGGCTATCTCCCTGTGGACATCCCACGTGCACTACAACCCTACCATGAACCAAACTTTCATATTGCTCCCTGGACATCTGTCCTCTGCTCCAGTGCATGATATAAAGTAGTTGTTAAGACATTGGGTTCTAAAACCAGCCTGCCTTGGCTTATATCCTGACTCTGCAACTTACTAGTCACTTCAACTTTCTGTGCCTCATTCCCTTACCTGCAAAATGGGAATGATGGTAATAGTACCTAAGCCTACCTCATAAAGTTGTTGTAAGAATCAAATGAATTAATCTATGTAAAGCACGTAAAACAGTTGCCTGGCACATAAGTAAGTACTTAATTACCTATTAATTTTACTATGATAATGGTGATGATGACAATAGTGATAATAATGATCTCTCAAATATGTCCTCTTCTGTCCCTCTTGACTGTGACTACCATATTCTAGGCTCCCTTTTTGCCTGGATCACAAGAGCCTACTAACATAGCTGAATTTGAATATAATGGTAGATGTGTCATGCACAGTGCTGGGCACTGCAATGACATAACAGTTTATTAGATATGGTTCTTATCCTTCTGGAGTCTGAAGAAGCACTAAGCCTAGAACCATCCTGTCCAACATGGTAGCCATTAGCTTCAAGTGGCTATTAAATTTTAACTTTAGATTTATTAAAATAAATTATTATTAGAAATGAAATTGCTTAGTCATACTAATCACATTTCAAGTGCTCAGCTGCTTGAGGTCAGACTACTTAGATGCATATCCTGGATCTGTCATTTCCAGCTGTGTGACCTTAGGCAAGTTACCTAACCTATCTGATCCTGTCCTTTGATCTATTAAATGGACCTAATAATAGTACATACTACCCCTACTACCGACCTTACAGGGCTGCTGTAAAGATAAAATGAGTTAACATTTGTAAAGTGTTTTAGTTGTGGTTCTGGAATTCATTTTCTTTTCTTTTTTTTTTTTTGATGGAGTTTTGCTCTTGTCACTCTAGGTTGAAGTGCAGTGGCGTGATCTCAACTTGCTGCAACTTACACCTGCCAACTTCAAGCTGCTCTCCTGCCTCGGCCTCCTGAGTAGCTGGGATTACAGGCACCCACCACCACGCCCCAATAATTTTTGTATTTTTAGTAGAGATGAAGTTTTACCATGTTGGCCAGGCTGGTCTCGAACTCCTGATGTCAGGTGATCCACCCACCTCGGCCTCCCCAAGTGCTAGGATTACAGGTGTGAGCCACTGCACCTGACCTGGAATTCACTTTCTGTGTAACCTTGAGCACGTTGTTTCCCCTCCCAGGCCTCAGTAGGAGTGATCAGACTCCTGTATATGGTCTCTAAGGTCCCTACCAGTTATAGTAGTCTTTAAGAGAAAGGAGCCTGTTTCAGATGGCATAAAGGAGCTGAGATAGAAATGAACATGACACATCTGAGGCACAGTAATTAGAACTGCCATTTATCAAATGTTAACTCTGTACTGGGCACCATACATACATTATTTCATTTAATTCTCACAACAGCCCTGTGAGGTAGAATTTATCTTCATTTTGTCAATAAAGAAGCTAAAACTAGAGAAATAGTGCTTTGGAAAAGCAAAGCCACTGCCCTCTGTCACACAGCCAATAGTGAATGGTAAGGTACCCACTCAAATCCAGGTCTGCCTGACACCAAGACCAAACGCGAAGCCACCCTGCCATACCATCTAGGAGGCTTGATGAGAGAGAGTGGAGCTGGAGAGTGGAGCTGGAGAGCCTTCCTCCATAATTATATCGGAGTCACTTCAATATAATTATGAAGGAAGCATGGGAGGGGAAAGACTGGAAACAGGGAGACCCATTAAAAGACTGTTGCATGCAAATGGGAAATGATGGGTGTTCCTGAACTGGGGCAGCAGCCTTGGGGATGAAGAGATGGTAACAGATGGAGGACATCCTACTGTTACTCTCTGTCACTCTATCATTAATTCCCTGAGGGCAAGAACTCTTTTTTATCTTTGTATTTCACCCACTACCTGTGTTCTCTCCCCACACACACACACACAGACAGCACAACATAGCACTTTGCACACAAATCCACTGTTGGTTAAAACGGATTCAATTAGATTTAATTAACAAGATTTGGTAACTGATTAAATTGGAAGAGAATACAAGATGGCTTCCAAGTTTAGAACTTGGGTCTTTGGAAGAATTTTGAAGTTGCTTTCTATGGAGCAGTAGAATGCTCAGAGTAGGCCCTAACGGTCTTGCTTCCCTACCCTAAGATCTGTTATTGGCAGGGGCCCAGCTAGGGTAAAGCTGGCCTTCCCTCCCAAGCATCTGACATTCTGGGCTGGGAAGGAGGCTCTTTCTTCTTGGGCCTCCTTTCCACTTTCCCTAGCCTGGGCAATGAGTCCCTCTTCATAGTATTTGAATCAGAGGAAACAGATAGACTGAGGAAGTGAAGAAAAAACAGGCTGCCTGAGCTCTGAGAGCCAATGTAAACACTCAGTGGTTTCCTGTTGTTGCAGCCCAAAGCGTCCCATGACATCATTCCTGGCCTTTCCAGAACACACTGGTTCAGCCCAGCCTGTCAACCTGCCAGGGCTGAGTGGCAGTCACCTCCCTTCCCCACCAGGGTTAGATCCTCCAGAAGTGGGGAACTTCTCCAAGCCAACCATTTCCCACCTGCCCAGCCAGCCACCTTGGCCTTTCTAGCCCTATAAGGCATTTAGAGGCTGTGGGCTGGACACGCTGTCCCACTTTCCAGAGGCCCAATGGCTTTTGGGTCAGAGAATGATTTCCCAAACCGGAAAAGTTATTCTACTTCTTTTAATGGAGATTTGGAGTCAGGGGAGAGGGAGGAAGGTGTGACACACAGCTTCTGAGGCAGGCCCCAACTGCTTCCTCCCCGCCTCACCCCACCCAAGGGCCTACAGGTTTATGTTCTCAGTGTTGGTCACAGATTCCTAGAAGCAGAACTAGAAAGGCCCTCTGAATACCTTGTAGCCTAGTCTTCACACAGTGCAGATGAGAGCACTGAGGCCCGGAGGGGTAAAGAGACTAGACCCAATCACACAATGGTCAGAGCCGTATAAGCCCTCTACTGCCAGAGGTCTGAACCTGAGCTATCACAAGGCAGGATGACATTGTTGCAAGAGTTCTTGACAGGAAATCCAGAAACCAGGATTCAAGTTCAAATTCCTCTGTGAGATCTTGAATAAATTTATCTTTCTCTCTGGGTTTTGGCTTTGACAGCTGTAATTCAATTTCAAGGCAATAAATACTTATTGAGAGCCTACTGTTCTCGGTAGAGCTGACAGCTCTTGAGAATGAGAAGAAGGCATGATAAGAACACTCACCATTTCACAGGCTGGAACGGAAAGAAAATGAAAGAAAGGGTCTAAATTCTATAAGAGACCTTAAGCCTATGTGGACTCCATATCTATGTCTCTGGGCAGAATCAAACCATAATCAGAGTTGTGGGGTCCTTTAAGGCTGCATTCCCCTCCCTATTCCCTTCACAAGGCAGCAGAGAGTTCTTAATGGGCCAGAGTTTTGTTTGCAAAAAAGATTCCCAGTTCCACTTCTCATTTAGCTGGGTAGATCTGCAGAGAGAGGTGGCAAGGTTCTAAATTATTGTCTGGAAAATCAAGCCAAACACATTATGGTAATTTCTGTAGCCAGCAGTAGTAGGATTTCAAGCTGTAGCTATGCCACAGAGCACAGGCAATTCGGAATAGCTCTTTTAGCCAATCAAATCCACCACAGCCTAGCTTAGCAAACAGAATTTAGAAGCACATTTGGGAGCAAAGATGCTTATTCCTGCACTTTAAGATGCATGAAGCAATGTGAAGTCATTCCTTTAGCCAATCAGTTTAACCACAGCATGGATTAGGTGAAACAAGCACAGAGCAAGGTACAGACGCATTTAGACGCCTGGAGACGTACATCCATACACACATGCATATGCAGGAGGTTGCTCACGCACTTTGGGAGACACACAAACTCTCAGAGCAGCCAACGGAAAATTTTAAAAAGACGCACACACGCACACACACACACACACACACACACACACACTCCAACCATAAGCTAGGAAAAGACAGCTACCTGTCTGGAGTTTTGGATGGCTGCTTTTTGGCCCTCTGCTCATCTCTCTCCTTATTCTCCCAACAGTGGTACTAATTCAGATCCTATGTTTTCTCCAAAGGAACCTTAGAAAGCCACCCCCAAAACCACTGCATCTATACCCACTCCCACCACGCCACATCAGATTCTTATTACTTATCTGTCACCTGAACTACAGCAAAAATCTTCTGTCACGGCTCCCTGATGTCAGTATCTTTTCTCCAATCCATCCTCCATCAGGCTGCCTGGCAGAGGGAATCTTCCTAGAACTCAACCTTGTTCTTACAGCATCCCTGCTCAAAAGCCTCCCTTTCCTCCTCACTGTCATCACAAGCCAACCCAGACACCTGTCATTCATGGGGTAACCAAAATCTGGGATCCCTTTTTCATGCCCTCTGCCCTCCAGAAGGCAGATGACACCTTGCTCAGCCACCTATTCATGTCCTCCTCAAGCACTCCTACCCACTGTGCTATTACCATGAACTAGAACCACCCGCTTCTGCACCTATCAAAATCTTACCTACTTAGATTTTTTTTTTTTTTAAAGATGGAGTCTCACTCTGTCACCCACACTGGAGTGCAGTGGTGCTATCTCGGCTCACTGCAACCTCCGCCTTCTGGGTTCAAGTGATTCTCCTGCCTCAGCCTACCAAGTAGCTGGGACTACAGGAACACGCCACTACGCCCAGCTAGTTTTTGTATTTTTAGTAGAGATGGGGTTTCACCATGTTGGCCAGGATGGTCTCGATCTCTTGACCTCGTGATCTGCCCCCCTCAGCCTCCCAAAGTGCTGGGATTACAGGCATGAGCCACTGTGCCCAGCCTTACTTTGAATTTTTTTAAAGAATAAGTGCATCTTTGAAATTCTTTTTTTTTTTTTTTTTTTTTTTGAGACAGAGTTTTGTTGCCTAGGCTATAGTGTAATGGTGCGATCCCAGCTCACTGCAACTGCAACCTCTGTCTCCCAGGTTCAAGTGACTCTCCTGCCTCAGCCTTCCCAGTAGCTGGGGCTACAGGCACGTGCTATCACACCCAGCTAATTTTTTTTTTTTTTAAATTTTTAGTAGACACAGATTTCACCATGTTGGCTAGGTTGGTCTCGAACTCCTGACCTCAGGTAATCAACCCTCCTTGGCCTCTCAAAGTGCTGGGATTACCAGTGTGAGCCAGCACACCTGGCCGCAATTAAAATTTTGGCTCTTGTTTTCATCCTTCAAGCCCTGACCCAAAAGTCACCTCCTCCATGAAGTCTGCCTCTAATCTCCCAAAAGTGCTGTGTAATAGAACCAAACTGACCCTAGTCAGCCTTAGTAAGCATGCATGTATGTTGTATGTCTTCATCCTCAGAGGAGAACTGATGGGGGAAGAGGGCAAAACTCCCTGATGCCAGTGCCTCATGGGTTTGAGTCCTGGCACTTCCACCAGCTTGCTGTGTGACTATGAACAAAGCTCAATTGCTCTCTGGCCTCGATTTTTCACTTCTAGATTCACTTTCACTTCTAGATTCTGTTCAAGATGTATGATTTTATGCAGCTTCTCTTATGCGGCTGCCTGGGACTAGGTATGACCACTATCATATTATCATATTCATTCATATATTTTTTCTCTCTCTGTCTTTCCCTGTTTCTGTCTCTTTTCCCCTGTTTTTCTCTCCTCTCTCCTCTTCCCTTCTCTGTTTCCTTCTCTCTTCTGTTTCTCTGTCTCTGTTTCTTTCTTTTTCTTCCTGTCTCTATCTGTTTCTGTCTCTAATTCCTACTCTCTATTTTTCTCTCTCCTCCTTTCTTTCCTCTAAGTCTTTCCCTCTGTACCTCCAACCTCTTTCTTCCTTTTATCTGTCTCTCTGCCTCTTCCTTTATGCCCCTCTCTTCTCCTTCTCTGATTCTCTCTCTGTTTCATGAACTTCAGCCTCGGAATCTGGCTGAATAACTTCCAATCCAAAATAGTTCTGGTGCTTCCTGAGTATTGCTGGTGAGGACAGGTAGAAATGGGGTCCCTCTGAGGTTTTCAGAAAGCTCAAGTTCCCTGCTCCTTGGGAAGGGTACCTCACAAAGCTAAGGAGGAAGGCAGCAGAATGTAAGGTCTCATAACATGCCCCATTGGCTCCTACCCTCCAGCCTTTCACCCAAAGAAACAACACTGCCCACAGATTACAAAGGGTCTTCATCTCCTAAATGATCTGAGCCAGAAGTTCTTAGAAACCATATTCCTACTCTCTTCTGACGCAATCCCACAAAATCATTTTGCAGATGTGAAAAATGAAGCCCACACATAGGAAAGGACTGGCTCACTATTACACAGTGAAGTAGCAGAACTGGAACTAGAATGTTAGTGTTCTGACTCCTAATCAACTTCTGAAAAGATTATAAAATTGATTCAACATCACCAGCCAAAAAGCACTATTGGACTTGGCATGGTGGCTCACACCTGTAATCCCAACACTTTAGGAGGCCGAGGTAGGAAGATCGCTTGAGCCTAGGAGTTTAAGACCAGCCTAGGCCACAGAGCAAGACCCCAAGTCTACAAAAAATTTAAAAATTAGCTGGGCATGGTGTTGCATGCCTGTGGTCCCAGCTACTAGGGAGGGCGAGGTGGGAGAATCACCAGAGCCCAGGAGGTTGAGGCTGCAGTGAACTGTGATCACACCACTGCACTCCAGCCTGAGCTATAGGGCCAGACCCTGTCTCAAAAATAATAAAACAAGGCTGGGCAGGTGGCTCACATCTGTAATCCCAGTGTTTTGGGAGGCCAAGGTGGGAGGATCACTGGAGTCCTGGAGTTTGAGACCAGGCTCGGCAACATAGTGGGATGCTGTCTCAAAAAAAAAAAAAAAAAAAAAAAAAAAAGGCAAGCATGGTGGTCCTAGTTACTCAGAAGAGGCTGAAGTGAGAGGATCACTTGAGCCCAGGAGGTTGAGGCTTCATTGAGCTGTGATCAAGTTCTGCACTGCAGCCTGGGCAACAGAGTGAGACTCTGTCTTAAATAAATAAATAAGAAATAAATGAAATAAAATAAAGCACTGTTTGGGGTTATTTTTCTAGTAGAAGAAGAGAAAGCTGAGGATTGAAATGGGCAGAGTGGTGACCTAATCAATATCCAGATTGCGAACACTTAAAGGCAGGGTCTCTGTCAACTTTGTTTCCAATGAAAGCCCCATACAGTATCTGGCCCCAGCTCAGTGATTAATAAATGAGGGAGGGAGTTGTCATCAGGCATTTGAGGGACATTGATGCCTCCTCTGGGACTCTGGGTATTTATGCAGAGACTCCAAAAAGCTGGAAATCAAAGGACTGGGGATTTAGTCTCAGTCTGTCCAACACTGGTTCAGCTCCCACTCCTCCATAAATGAGTTTCTTCTTTATAAAAGAAGAGGTAATGGTATCTGCCTCATCTGGCTCCCTGGAGCTTGAGGAAGCTGAAATGAAAAAAAAAAGAAAAAATAGGAAAGAGCTTTGACAAAAACAAGACACTACTTTGCAATTGTGATGGCCGGATGCTATGGTGATGTCCCAGCTAGCAATTATGTTCTCAGCGGCAACTGTGGGCAATGAGTGAGTCATCTTCTCACTCTCAAAGCCAGAGGCCTTGAAAGAGAAGAAATGAGGTGAGCCTTTTCTTAAGAGTTTTTTGGAGGGGACCAGAGCAGATCCCCTCACTCCCAACACACACACATACAAACTATACCCCAGATTCCAGCCTTCTGGGGATTCATAGTCAGCTTAAGCAAGGACTGCATCCCTACCTGTTATTTAATTCTGAGACACTGGGATCCCTAAGTTATTGAGGTTTCTCGGAGACTAGAAGTGAAGTGAGAGTCTCCAATTTCCATTCAGTCCCAGTTCTACAGCCAGCCTTGGGCTCCAGTTCTTATTTTCACTAATTTACTCTGTGGCTTCAGGTAAATTACACTCCCTCTCTGAACTCTTTTCATCTGTAAAGAAAAAAAAAAAACTAACAGGATGAACTAGATGCCTAACATTATGTTTCTGAATCTGGACTGGGATTCAGAAGACCTGGGTTTGAGTCCTAGCTCCATCACAACAACTGTACAACCTTAGTCAACTTCTTTCCGGGGCCTCAGTTTTCACAACTATAAAATGAGGCATTTGGGTTAGATGCTTGGCAGTGTGTTTCAAAAGTTCTGAACCGGCATTCAGGAAACGTGGATTCTAGCCCTAACTGCCAGAGTGAATCACTGCCTGAGTTTAGACTGGTCTCATCTCTTCTCTGGGCTTGCTTCTCTACTTTTATCGTGAGGATATTCAAATATAAGTTATCTAAACACACCCTCTGATTCTGACAGCCTATGGTTCTAGAATTTTACAAGTACTGAAAAGGAAGTGAAGAAAGGGAGAGGCCACACCCAGAGTAATTTCTCATAAACTGGCAAGTGGTTGCCCTCTATGGGTCTGACCTGGAAGTGCAGGCCCAATTAGACCACTTGCTGTAGCAACTGCTAAAGAGCTGAGGCCAGAGGGGAGCGCAAGAGATCACTGAGTACTTCACTAGATAGGGCCAGAATCAGGCTGCGGTTGACCTACAGACCTCCCAGTCCCTCACAATGAGAGACATCCAGATAAGAAGTGTGTGCTGGGAGACTGAACCTTCTCTCCTAGTGACTAGAAACAAGAGGCGGCTTTCCAGGGCTGTGCAGAGAGCATGGCCAGTAGGGTCTCTGCCATGGGCAAAGTGAATGTCGGGGGTGTGGATGAATGGGGGTGGAGTGTGACTGTGCTATGAGAGTGGGTATGGGAACAAGTTAGTTCCTTGGCTGAGACGTTTTCACATATGGGGCAAAGATATGGCAAGAACTGCTCAAATGAAAGTGCTTTTCAGCATCCCCATCTACTCCCTTCCCTCCTCAGAGAAGAGAAAATTTATGCCTGGGCAGAAAAAAGGAGTGACCTTAGGGTCAGAGTGAGAACCTAATCATGAGAAAGACTAAATCATGAGAAGGACTAAATCATGAGAAAGACCAGGGAGTGCTTGGTATTCAGGGAAGGCCCTACTGTCTAGAGGATTTGTGGGCTCAGTGTTGAGGTATCACTAAATTTGAGGGGCTTCTTGGACACAGTATTGCAGGGCATTACACGCTGGAGGTGTAGGATGGGTTCAGATATAGGGTTATGTTACAGAAACAGGTGCATACTAAGGCTTTCATTACTGTCATTCTATAATGTTTTATTATATAAGCAGTACTAGGCAGGCCATGCAACACTGGGCTCCCCTCCCCCATCTCTCTTTCTTGGTTAAAAAGTCTGACCACCTAACTCAGATGCAAGGGAAACAACAAAGGCAGTCAATGTTTCTTCTTATGTGACAGGGATGGTTGCAGCCCTACTTCTCTCCTAATTCACTGTAGAAACCAGGTCAAGTTTCAGCATCTCTCTGGGCCTCAGTTTCCCCACCTGAAACAGGAGCAAGCTGGACTTGATGAGCTTCCGGGTTTCTCCCAGCCCTGACATTCTATCTGGTTCTTTTTATAATGTTCTATGGTGTTCTATGCTTCTCTGCCCCTACCCGAGTAGGGGCCACCAATTCCCAAAGGTCCTTTCAACCCTAACATCCAAGCCTACTCATTCAAGCTTCCAAGGCTTTCCATTATATCCTAGTCCCACCCCCACCACTTCATCCCACCACCATCCCCTCATGCCACTACCACCATTGCTGCTGTCTAGAACAGGGTGCAGTCTTCCCTACTTTTGTTTGGAAATTCTAACAACCCACCTCTGATGCTAATGAGTTGATAAAGATTGATACAGTATTGCTCTGAGGTGACAGAACTCCCAGTTCTGCCACTCTTCCCTTTGTGCCCTTGG
Source organism: Theropithecus gelada (assembly GCF_003255815.1). NCBI lineage: Eukaryota > Metazoa > Chordata > Mammalia > Primates > Cercopithecidae > Theropithecus > Theropithecus gelada. The sequence continues at coordinate 88,937,238 of NC_037689.1, forward strand.
GAAAATACCCCCACTTCTCTAAACTTAATTTTTTCCCAACTCAAAATTAAGGGTGGTGGACTAGAATGGTCTCTGAAAGCAGCAAATTGCTCCAACATCTTTCACTTCTAGGCAATGAGAAGATCGAGACTGTCTTTGATGTTTTGCCATAATTCTGATCCTCTCTCAGTGTTCCTTAAATGGAAACCTCTCTGCCTACAGCCTCCCACCTCTGATAAGTACCCGCAGTTTCCACCAGCAACTCCTAGACCTGTCTCCTTCCCTTCCTCAACCTGGTCCCAACACGAACAAAAAGTTTTTCTCTCCCAATCAAGGTGTCTGTGAGTCATAATAGTTTACTGTGAGGAACAGACTCAATGAAGATAACAAACTGCTTTTTACCCTATCAAATAATTTGCCTGCTGGGCGCAGTGGCTCATGCCTGTAATTCCAGCACTTTGGGAGGCCAAGATGGGCAGACCACCTGAGGTCAGGAGTTCGAGATCAGACTGGCCAACATGGCAAAACTCCATTTCTACTAAAAATACAAAAATTAGCCGGGCGTGGTGGCATGCGCCTGTAATCCCAGCTACTCAGAAAGCTGAGGCAGGAGAATCGCTTGAACCTGGGAGGCAGAGGTTGCAGTGAGCCGAGATCACGCCACTGCACTCCAGCCTGGGTGACAGAGCAAGACTCCCTCTCAAAAAAATAATAAAATAAAATAAAATAAAATAATTTGTCTATACGGTCTTGTCATTAGTTTATTGCACCACCCCACCACTGCTGATTCCCACAAGCCTCTCCCAGAAAAACCACAAACAGACCCTGGGACGGAGACTTTGAAGGATATTTTGAAGGATATTTTATTTAAAAGTTTTGTAAACAGAATTATTCTCACAGCTTCAGCAACAGCAAGAGCTCAATTCAACCTCCCAGTCCAGACTAGTTGCTTGGGATACTTCCTCAGACAACCCAGTGGCTTGATTTGAAGTCAGACCTGAGAGGGTCCCTTCTCTTCCTCCTGGAAGCCATTTCCAAAAGATGTGTATGGTGGGAAGCACCACAGGAAAAGGAGGGAGGAAAAAACATGCAGGTAGTTAAAAAAAAAAAAGTAGAAGAGGTGGGAAGGTAGCAGCGAGGATTGGGGTAGACCCATTGTAGGTACTAAAAAGTATTTGGAAAAAATAATAAAGAATTAATAAATAAGCAAAATCAAAATTGGTCTTGTTTTGAGATGGAGTCCCTCTCTGTCTCCCAGGCTAGAGTGCAGTAATGTGATCTAGGCTCATTGCAACCTCCTTCTCCTGGGTTCAAGCGATTCTCCTGCCTCCGTCTCCTGAGTAGCTGGGATTACAGGCGTGCACCACCATGCCTGGCTAATTTTTGTATTTTTAGTAGAGACGAGGTTTTACCATATTGGCCAGGCTGGTCTTGAACTCCTGAGCTCAAGTGATCCGCCCACCTCAGCCTCCCAAAATTGCTGGGATTACAGGTGTGAGCCACTGCACCCGGCCTCAAAATTGTTTTTGTAATCTGGAAGAGGAAATTGCTTGCCAATTGTTGCCAAAAATCCCAGTTTCTTCGTTCCTGTCCATGTGATGTGCAATGATAACATTTCATATCTATAGGTGATTACATACTGTTATCATGGCTGAAGTATTGTGACTAATATTGGCTAATACATTGTGATTAATGATGGCTAATACTGTATCTAAAATATTATGAAAAAGTCACAGAGATGAGGACGAGTGGGCAAGGATAAAATGGGATGAAGAGAGACCAGGCGCAGTAGCTCACACCTGTAATCCCAGCACTTTGGGAGGCTGAGGTGGGCAGATCACGAGGTCAGGAGTTTGAGACCAGCCTGGCCAGGGTGGTGAAATCATGTCTCTACTAAAAATACAAAAATTAGCTGGGTGTAGTGGCACGTGCCTGTAGTCCCAGCTACTCGGGAGGCTGAGGGAAGAGAATCGCTTGAACCTAGGAGGTGGAGGTTGCAGTGAGCCAAGATGGCGTCACTGAACTCCAGCCTGGAAACAGAGAGAGACTCCGTCAAAAAAAAAAAAAAAAAAAAAAAGAGGATGAAGAGGATATCATGGAGTTAGAGTGCTTTGGTTCAGACCTGACTGACCTGCATCTGCTTGGAGTCTCTGGGGACCTTCAAAGGCCCCCTTATAGCTCTAAGGAGCATTTGTCCCAGGAGCAGTAGGGGGAGCAATGCTACAATCTGGCTATGTTTGGGCACTGAAGGTACCAATTACCATCAATACCCATAACCAGTTGTTGTCAGGTACTCACAGATAATTACTATCAATACCCACAGGCAATCACCATTAATACTCATAGGCAATCGATGTTGATATCCTATGGCTACCATCACTCAGAAGTCTCTCATCTGGACCCTAGTCTAGATGGCAGGGGCAGGGATGAGGGAATGGAAGAGGAGAACTGGTTGAGAGGGAGATATAGCACTAATCCCGGAAGAACTACTTTCTATCCTTTCTGGTCACTCCAGGGTTAAGAAAAAGGCCTAGGGTAGGGCAAGGGAAAGCTGAAGCCTAGCTAGCCTTGCCCCAGGTCCCTTCCTTCAGGGTGTCCCCTTGATAACAGGGAAAAGTATGACCTGCAGGTAATGGTTAGCTGATCCTGACTAGCAGGAATTGCCATGATCTGGGGCTTTTTCTTTTCTGTAACCAGAAACTGGCAAAAGGAAAGAAGGGAAGGTGGGGTCCATCCCTCTTGATCAATGGGCCTATTTGCAGGGTCCCACTGGGCCTTAGTTTCTGGCGAGCCAGGGCTACAGCATAATAGCGCTGGAAGCGGATCAGGAGCACAGGAACCAGCAAGATACCAGTGTACATGCCTGCAGTGGCTGTGAGAGCAGCAGTGGGTTGGCCCGAAGCAGAGAGGGGATAGACATCTCCATAGCCGACAGTAGTGAGAGTTATGACAGTCCACCAGAGACATGTAAAGATGTCTCCCAAGTGGGGCTCACTTTGACCTGAGATGGACATGCCTAAGAGCTCCCCACAGAGGAAGAACAAGCCAAAGAATAAGATTTCAGCAACCTAAATCAGGAGAAAGGCACCACCTCTTTCCAGGAAGAATGGAGGGTATGAATAAGGACTCTCATGGCCAAGGATTTTTCAAAGAAGCCCAGGAGACGAACCAGCTTGAGGACATAGAGAGAATGAATGGCCCCAAGGATTCGGCTAAGATAGAGTTGACGTACAGCCTTGTCACCTACCACCAATTCCACCAATGCAGGGAACAAACAGAAGATATCAGCTAGACTGAGAGGGCTACACAAGAAGCGCACCTTATCAAGGCAAGAAATGGTCCAGGCAAAGAGCTCAATTCCAAACCAAAGGGGACAGAGCAGCTCCAGGTATAGCAGATGTGGGGCATGGCGGTAAACAAAACCGTTGTTTTGCTGCTACTGCTGCTGCTGGTTTTCCCCTACCCCCATCCCATGTTCCGTAGTAGTAAAGTTGACAGAGAAGTAATCCAGCTGGACCTCTGTCTCCTGGAAAAAGATGACCAGGGCATACATGGCAAAGAGTGTGGAGATTAGGGAAACGCACTGGAGAAAAAGATGCTTGTGAGAAATCCCGTTTGCCAGCATCCCCACCTCTCTACCTATACTTCCACCCTTCTTGGCTTCCCTTTTTGAGGGATGCCCCCAAATTGTGCCGGAAGTCTATAGATTCGAGTCCCAAGCACTATGTCAAGTGTGTAGCCATTGTGGCATTTTGGGAGGGTCCTTTAGGGGTAGGAGTGTCTAGCATGGTGCCACACACTGTTAATTAGTTACCCTGGCCCCTAAAGAAGACTGAGGTTGGTCAAGAAGCACCCAGAGCCAGGATTTCTAAGTATTTTGCAGTCCCTGGCCTTCTATGTGGTTCAGAAGGTGTTCATGCATGCAGGCATTCTCACAGGCCTCCCAGGACAGAAAGTCCTGGGTATGGGTCTCCTTGCCACTTAGCGTGAGCTAGCAGCAAGGTGCCAGGGGTGCTTCTGCCAGGCCCCAATAAGCCAACTCCTCCTCTAGGATATCCCAACAAACGTTGGCAGGGCAGTGCAGCTGCTGAGTATGGTAGTAACCCAGCACATAGCCAAAGAGCTCAGGGTTGCTGTCAAAGAAAAACTCTTGGCTGGCCACAGTGGCTCACACCTGTAGTCAGAAGTTGCAGACCAGCCTGACCAACATGGTGAAACCTCGTCTCTACTAAATACAAAAAATTAGCCGGGCATAGTGGTGTACACCTGTAATCCCAGCTACTTGGGAGGCTGAGGCAGGAAAATCACTCGAACCCAGGAGGCAGAGGTTGCAGTGAGCCGAGATTGTGCCATTGCACTCCAGCCTGGGCAACAAGAACGAAACTCCATTTCAGAAGAAAAGAAAAACAGAAAGAAAGAAAGAGAAAAGAAAAGAAAAGAAAAGCTCTTGAACCAGTGGGCCCTGAGCACCTGGGGTGCCAGGCGGGGATGGCTCAGTTGGCTTGTAGAGGCAGGTACCTGGAAAGGCCCTCATGGTGTTGATGTAGCTCAGGTGGCATATGCCGCCAACATCCAGGATCAGTTTATTATCCAAGTCCTCCATGGAAAACTGTGAGCCTGCTTCTAGGCTGGCTGGGATCTGCTGGCAAAAGGAGATTTGACAGGGGTTAGGACATGGCCCTCCTGCCTTCCTCTCCCTTCCCATGTTTGGCCAGGGCAGAAAGGGGGCTGAGAGCCACAGAAGTGATATGACAGCCCAGGCACCATAGGGAGGTTATCCCAGGCAGGGAGCTGGAGTGCCTTTTCCTCCTGGGTCTTCAGGAATCAGGAGGACAGCAAGCTCTCAAGTGTGGTCACAGTGACTGGCCAGTCTCTCCTGGGCCCAGCAGTTCCAGGAGAAAAACCAGCCTAGCCTGGAAACAGATGTCTTTCAGGGGCTCTTGGGAGGCACCTGGTGGCTCTGAGAGAATAGTTGTGCCACGGTATACAGCAGGGGAAGTTATAGCAACTGCAGACTAAATGGCCAAGATAGGAATGGGGCGTCTCTTAATCTTCTGTCATCACTTTGAAAACTTGGGACTGGGGTGGGGTGGGATGGGGAAAGGAGTAAATGGAAAAGCCACCAAGTGAGGCTAAGTGCAGGGGATAGAGAGTGGAGTGAAAATGGGAGTGACAGGGAAGCTGGAGGGCCTTAGAGATCCCCAGGCCTCCATAGGGAGTAGGAGGTGCCTGACTGGAGAAACTGGCTTGAGGGTCAGCAGATCGGACAGTGATGGTTATTGACTCCAACTCCCCTGGCGCCCGGTCCTGGGCACTCCTCAGCAGCAGCACCAGCAGCATCGGCACTAGCAGCCTCTGTGAGTCTCTCTACTGGGCACCCTAAAATTGCTTTGGGCTTAATGAGTTCCTTGCCTGGGAATAGAAAGGAATAAGAACAGAGTGGGGAGTTGGGGAAGGAGAGAGAGAGGGAGAGAGGGCAAGAGGAACACAGAAAAGCAAATGGTTGGGGGGTGGGGGTCAAAACACCTACACTGATCAACATTTAAGTGTCCCCTACCCCCTGAGAAGAGTTTGCCTAAGCCTCCCATGTTTGTCCCTGAGGGCAAAAAAAGAGGGCACAGGCTGGTATTCCCAGTCCAGGAATCTCTCCCAACCCCCAGCCAGCCCCTGCTCACTCACTTGGTTGTTTTGCATGGTCCACGAACACTGGCAGTTAAGGGACTGATGGCTGGTTGAGCGGCGGGGCCGGAGGTGGCGGGGTGGGTGGTGTGGCCAGCCTTGCTGCTGCCCCCGCAGTTCATGGCTGCCTCTGCATGGAGAGATCTCAGGCCCCAGGGCCAGGGTGTGCTCATGGAAGAGATAGCCAAGAGCCAGGGTTTTCCGGGAGCCTCTTGTTCCTGCTGTGGCCAGATGATTAAGGGCAACAACTCAACCCAGGGCTGTATGTGCCCCTGCTTGCTTGTTTAGGGAGGCAGTCCTGGCCCCCAGCCAGCAGGAACCTAGCCAACTTTGCTGCTCCTCCTTCTCCTCCCCCCGCCACCCGCCGCCCTTCATTCCAGCCTGCGGCAGAGGGAAAGGAGGAGGCAGCAGCTGGAGGAAAAACAGTAAGTTAGATGGTCAGGCTCCAGCCAAGAAGACATCTCACGAGACCAGTTAATATTTGGAACAACTTTCTACCCCATCACCCAGCCCCACTCTAATTCCCCACCCTTCCCCCAGCTCTGCTGCAGTCCTCCTATCAGAAGTCTGCAGAGGAGGAAGGGGCGTGGGGGGAGGAGCAAAACAAGGACCAGGAGACAGCCCGGGAGGCCAGTTGTGTTCCTGACTGTATCCAGCTGTTTCTGCCCACTCATTTTTATGTTCTTTTCTCTAGAGGCCCTCATGCCAAGGCAGGGGATAGAGATTGGAGAAGGGGAGGGGCAGGGGAACAAGAGAGAATCCTGCTTGCCTGTGGCCTATGCCAGAACTGGCAGATACCCCAGACCCTTTGAGACAAGCCATAGCCCCTCCTCCCACCCTTCCCCGACTCCTGCCTCCAGGACCCCTCCCTGAGGATTGAGCCAGTCTCCTATTTTGCTAATGAGAGTTTGCCAATGGAGCACCCAGATGAATCTAAATTCCAAGGTAGCCCCCACCCCTTGGCCCAGCCTCCATGCCTCTCTCCCTTCACCAGACCAGAAATTTCTATGAGGAATAAAAATTCCTACCACAATCCAACACCCTCCTTAACTCTTCCTTTTCAGCCCATTCCTCCCTCAGAGCCAGGGCTGAGCTGAATTGAGAGTTTCAAGACATGCTAGCAGGCTCCTGGCTCCTCTTCCCTCTTCATTACTGACTTGCTGTATGGCTGGTGCAGGGGGTAGTTTCCTCAGTGGACTTCATGGCTAGAATGGAAGCGGAGGGGAATGGTGACTGTTTTAATTTAAATTAATTTGGCACTAACTGTTTTGATTTAATTTAATGTAACTTAATTTAGGAGAGCTAAGTAATTAAACATGAGGCCAAAGTACATAAGAAAGTGGCAGTCTTTTATTGCAAATATGCATACACTCTCGGACGAGGTTCTCTGGTCCTCAGGTGTGGGGGGGCCAGGGAAGTCGCGCCGGCACTCTCGGGTGATGTTCTCCGGTCCACAAATGCGGGGGCCGAAGAAGTCACGCTGGCTCCTGCCAGTGGCAGACTTTTATGCATTGGTACTGGAAGGGGGAGGGCAGTGGGCAGGATAAGGGCGTGATAGGGGCGTCTCCATAGGCGTGGCCGGGTAAGTTTTGATCTCTTCGGATTGACATCACCTGGAGCATGCTCGGTTGATCTGCATCTTCCCGCGCGCAGGAAAGTTGGTGAGGAAGAACCCGGAAGCAACATGGATTATGCCTTCTTGTTCACCTTCCTCCATCTTGTCCTTTCTCCTTCACCCAAACAGTGACAAACACAAAGGTGCACAGGGACCCCTGAGTTCAGCTCTACAGAACTGGATTCTTAACTCAACAAAAAATGGCAAATAAGAACTTGGGCACTTGGAGATTTTCAGACTGGGGAGGGTAGAAGCAGCAGCTCCCTCTCTCTGCCCGCCCCCTTTCCCTTCCCCTCACCTGTGCTTACCCGCAACCACTCCAGTGCATTTGCTTCTTGCTTCCCTAAACCTGCCAGTCTCTTTCATGCATGGTGCTTTTCTTCGGGACACTGCTCTATCCCCTCCAGCTGTATATCAACTACTTCTTCCATATCCACCTCTAATGTCTCACCACTTTGTGGGAGCCTTCCTTGATGCCTTTCCTCCAAGACAGGGTGCTGTCCTCTGCATTCTCATAACCTGCTTTGGTTTTTTTTCCTAGAGTACTTTTCATACTCCTCCCTCCAGCCATGCTCCTGGCATTGAGTAGGCACTCATCGGCTATTGAACAAATACAAATTATAACCTTATATGGTTACCAGATCTCTCACTTTTCAGAATACAGTCTTCTGCTTTCCTTAAGTCTAACCTAAATCCCACCTGCTTTATTATCCTAATTAGACTGATGCCAGCTCCCATAATGCCTCAGCCTTTTCCTATTTGCCGCTGGCTGGTGAGGGCTAACTGGAGAGAAACTGGTGACTAGTTTTGCAAATGCAGCCACAGCAGAGGCAGTTTGCCAGGTTTCCTGGAATGACTCTTCCATCCTTGAAACAGGACCTCTTCTTGTACCTCATAGTCAGGTGTTTAAAGCTTCTACCAAGATGCCAAAAGCAATTGCAAAAATAAAAATTATAATTGCCTGTAATCCCAGCACTGTGGGAGGCCAAGGCGGGTGGATCACTTGAGCTCAGGAGTTCGAGACCAGCCTGGCCAATATGGCAAAACCCCGTCTCTACTAAAAATAGAAAAATTAGCCGGGCATGGTGGCGGGTGCCTGTAATCCCAGCTACTAGGGAGGCTGAGGCAAGAGAATCGATTGAACTTGGGAGGCAGAGGTTGTAGTGAGCCGAGATTGTGCCACTGCACTCCTGCCTCTGTGACAGAACGAAACTCTGTCTGTTACAAAAAATAAAATAAGGCCGGAAGCGGTAGCTCACGCCTGTAATCCTAGCACATTGGGAGGCTGAGGCTGGCAGATTGCCTGAGCTGAGGAATTCGAAACCAACCTGGGAAACACAGTGAAACCCGTCTCTACTAAAAATACAAAAAAATTAGCCAGGTGTGGTGGCATGCGCCTGTAGTCCCAGCTACTCAGGAGGCTGAGGTAGGAGAATTGCTTGAACCTGGGAGGCAGAGGTTGCTCAACAGAGCAAGACTCCATCTCCAAAAATAAACAAAATAATAATAATAACAAAACAAAAATAGAAAATTAAAAAATAAAAACAGGCAAATGAAACCTAGTTAAATTAAAGAGTTTCTGTAAAGAAAAATAAACAGTCAAAAAAGTAAATACAATCTACAAAATGGGAGAAAATATTGGCAAACTATGCGTCCAACAAAGGTGCAATATCCACAATCTATAAGAAACTTAAATTAACAAGCAAAAAACCACAACCCCATTAAAAAGTGGGCAAAGGACATGAACAGACAATTTTCTTTTTGTTTTTTTGTTTGTTTGCTTTGTTTTGTTTTGTTTTTGGGATGGAGTTTCACTCTTGTTGCCCAGGCTGGAGTGTAGTGGTGCCATCTCAGCTCACCGTAACCTCTGCCTCCCGAGTTCAAGAGATTCTTCTGCCTCAGCCTCCAAACTGGCTGGGACTACAGGCACCTGCCACCACACTTGGCTAATTTTTCGTATTTTTAGTGGAGATGAGGTTTCACTATGTTGGCAATGCTGTTGTTCTCGAACTCCTGACCTCATGAACCACCCGCCTCAGCCTCCCAAAGTGCTAGGATTACAGGCGTTAGCCACTGCGTCTGGCCGACACTTTTCAAAAAAAGACACACATGCAGCCAACAAGTGTATGAAAAAGTGTTCAACATCACTTATCATTAGAGAAATGCAAATCAAAACCACAATGAGATACTATCTCACACCAGTCAGAATGGCTAGCATTAAAAAGCCAAAAAATAACAGATGCTGGCGAGGCTGTGCAGAACAGGGAATGCGAATACACTGCTGGTGGGAATATAGTTCAGCCATCGTGGAAAGCAGTGTAGGGGCAGGCACGTTGGCTCACTCCTGTAATCCCAGCACTTTGGGAGGCTGAGGCAGGAGGATCATTTGAGACAAGGAGTTTGAGACCAGCCTGGGCAACATAGCAAAACCCTGTCTCTACAAAATAAAAAAATAATAACATTAGCCAGGCATGGTGGCACACACCTGTAATCCTAGCAGTTTGGGGAGCTGAGGTGGGAGGATCACTTGAGCCCAGAAGTTTGAGGCTTCAGTGAGCTATGATCATGCCACTACACTCCAGCTTGGGTAATAGAGACCCTGTCTCAAAATAAATAAATAAATAAAAGAAAGCAGTGTGGCAGTTTCTCAACTGAAAAAAGAATTCCCATTCAACCCAGCAATCCCATTGCTGGGTATACATCCAACCAAAGGAATATAAATTGCTCCGTTATAGAGACACATGCACGCCTATGTTCATTGCAGCACTATTCACAATAGCAAAGACATGGAATAAACCTAAATGACCATCAATGATAAACTGGATAAAGAAAATGTGGGGCCAGGTGCGGTGGCTCATGCCTGTAATCCCAGCACTTTGGGAGGTCAAGGCAGGAGGATTACTTGAGCCCAGGAGTTCAAGACCAGCCTGGGAAACATGGTGAAACCCTACCTCTACTAAAAATACAAAAATTAGCCAGGTGTGGTGGCGTACGCCTGTAGTCCTAGTTACTTGGGAAGCTGAGGCATGAGAATCACTTGAGCCCAGGAGGCAGAGATTGCAGTGAGCTGAGATCATGCCACTGCACTCTAGCCTGGATGACAAAGTCAGACCTTGTCTCAATAATAATAATAATAATGAAAATGTGGTGCATATAAACCGTAGAATACTATAAAAAGGCCGTAGACATAAAAAGCCCGCATGCAGTGGCTCACACCTGTAATCCCAGCACTTTGGGAGGCCGAGGCGGGTGGATCACTTGAGGCCAGGTGTTCGAGACCAGCCTGGGCAACATGGCAAAACCCCATCTCTACTAAAAATACAAAAGGTAGCTGGCCATGGTGGTACACACCTGTAATCCCAGCTATTCAAGAGGCTGAGGCATGAGAATCCCTTCAGCCTGGGAGGTGAAGGTTTCAGTGAGCTGAGATCACACCACTGCACTCCAGCCATGCCAATAGAGCAAGAATCTGTCTCAAAAAAAAAAAAAAAAAAAGGAATACTACATAGCCACTAAAAGGAGTGATATCATGTCCCTTGCAACAACATGAATGGAACTGGAGGCTATTACCCTAAGCGAACTAATGAGGAACAGAAAACCAAATACTGCATCCTTTTATTTATGAGTGGGAACTAAATGATGAGAACACATGCACACAGAGAAGGAAACAGGCCAGGGCCTACTTGAGGGTGAAGGGTGGAAGGAGGGAGAGGATTGAAAAACTACCTATCAGGTACTGTGCTTATTACCTGGGTGACTAAATAATCTACACATCAAAACCCCATGACATGCAATTTACCTATCTAACAAACCTGAACGTGTACCCCTGAACCTAAAATAAAAGTTAAATAAGTCAGGCACAGTGGCTTACGCCTGTAATCCCAGCACCTTGGGAGGCTGAGGCCGGTGGATCTCCTGAGGTCAGGAGATGGAGACCAGCCTGGCCAACATGGTGAAACTCCGTCTCTACTAAAAATACAAAAATTAGCCAGGCATAGTGGCTAGTGCCTTTAATCCCAGCTACTCAGGAGGCTGAGGTTGCAGTGAGCTGAAATCATGCCATTGAACTCTTGCCTGGGCGACAGAGTGAGACGCTGTCTCAAAAAAAAAAAAAAAAAAAAAAAAAAGTTAAATAATTTTTAAAAGCTTCTACTGTGTAGGTTTTAGGACAGAAGAGAGTGGAATATTCGCTGTTGGAAGACTGCCCTCCTTCAGAATGCCCTCTCAGGCTCCCTTCTCCTTTAATCTACCATACTTTCAGTCAGGCCTGCCTGCCTTGTTCACCTTAACTGACCCTTGGTGGACTTGTATATGTGTGAAGTACTGGCTCTTGCCCTCTCCATACTAGAGGGCTAGAACTCTGTCCATATCTTGGGAGCCTGTCCCATACACTTTGTACCTATCTGGCCAAGTGAAAAGTCTCCGTAAATCCAGAATTTGGCCCCAAACCATTTTTGTGAACTCGTTTCCCACTCCATTTCTCCTGCCACCTTGGACTACTCCCTATTCCCCCAAAACAGCATAATGTACCCATCCCTCTGTTTTTCCTTAAGCTAGAATGCCTGCTTCCTTCCTTCCGCCCAGAATGCCTGCCTTTCCCTCCCCCTCCTGAACCCCTCCCCCACCACACACACATCTGTTCATCTTTCAAAGCCCAGCTAAAATGGTTCTTCCTCTGTTAGACCTTTCTTATCTGGTCAGAATTTATCCCTCCTTCCTCCCTGTCACCCCCAGCAGTTTGTAGTTCTATTTAGCACAGACTCCATTCTCCCTTGTGTACTGGTTATTTGTTTACTCATCTATTCCCCACTGGCTGGTAAACACTTTGGGGTTTACTCATCTTGGTGTCCCACCCACCATTCACTTCTCTCCCACCCACCAACGCAGCCTTGCCTCTATCACACAGTGCCTGGCATCTAGTTGGTGATCAATGTTTACTAAGCAAATGAATGGCTCCCTTATCATTTCCCTAGTGCCATGGAAGGCTCAAGAAAAATCCTGGCCAGTGTGTTGTAGAGGATCCCCGCTTCCATGACCACCCCCTTCTCACCCTCATCCCCAAACCCATGCCTTGGCCCTTGTGCGCCTTTTTTTTTTTTTTTTTTTTTTACCCACCCTCTGTGTGACCCAAAGGCCCAAAATTGCATCACTTGGATGATCATTGGGAATTCACTCACATAGTTGCAAAATGATGAAGCTGGAAGGGACTTCAGGGACTCCCTATCTGTCTCTCATTTCAGAAAATGAGGAACTGAGGCTCCTAGAGGTCAAGAGATTTGCCTAAGTACCCTCAACATGTTAGGATCCTAGTCAGAACCAGATCCCTGAAAAATTTTCAAGTTTTGAAATTTGGTTTGCTTTGCGTGTAGCCACCACCCACGAACCTTGCACAGAAAAATGGGTAAATGGCGCCACATAGTGGCTAAGAGGCTTAGAGTCACCTAATGGTGCTGTTCCTTAAAAGTGGAATTCCCAGCCACATCCTGCTTTGCCTTTGACTCTGAAAGAGGAGGATCCAGGGAGGTCACCTTCCAGGAATATCCCACAGAATATTCAAATAGCCCCAGCTGCTGCAGGCAGAAAACAAGACACAACCGTGTTCTTCAGTGTCTTCACCAGAAAGAGAGGTACTGGGGACAGCAGGCAGCTTGGAAGCCAGAGTCAGGCTTCCTAAAGGGGCTTGAAAGAGGGGTCTCAGACCTTCTGTAACTGAACCAGCTCTGAAGGCTGCCTTCTGGGCCTGTGTTGCTGGGCTGGTTGCTTTACTGAATGGTTCTTTGCCACATTTGGCCTGCCAGGAACTGGCTTCACAGCCTGACACGGGCCCTTCTACCCAAAATATGCAGGTCTGAAAACTCAGCGTCCAGAGCTGAGAGGTAAATACCCCTAGATTCTTTCAATAGAAATTTTAAACAAGCTATCTTGGAGGTTCAGAAGCTGGACTTTTCCCTCTTCGCACATAGAACTGCGCTCTAGTTGATGCGACCCACCGCCCCCGGGCCCCGCCTGGCCCCACGAAGCCTTCCTCATCCAGCTCTTAGCAAGAATCTTCTACATTGTAGGTCAGAGGAAAAGGGACATTCAGACTTAGGCAGAAGAGGGAAAGGGGGACATGTTTCGTGTCATATGCCAAGATCTGACAGCATGCCTCATCTGGGAATTGAGATTCTTGGAAGTTCAGGTGAAAACAAAAAGCTCCCCAGGGCTGAATGTAGGCCAGGGGCACCTCCTTGGCCCTGCCAATGAGCCATCATCCTTGACCCCCGTTTGGCCTATGGCTTGATGCCTGGATGGAAGGAAAATGGGGGAGGAATTGGGATCCCAGGAAAATGAGGCTTGGCCCTAGCTGGCTCTGGGAATAAAATTGGGGGCTGATGACTGAAAATCAGGCAAAAGCTCAGCAACAAATCAGGCAAGAGTCCTGGGGTAAATGAATCTTCATTCTTCTCCCATCTAGGCTGTGAATTCTAGGAATTTGTCCAAAGGATGAGGCCCTGAGTGAGCTGGCTGCCGGCGGGCTGGTTGTGATGCTTAGAAAATTGGGTGAGGGGAGGAAAGGATAATAAGTGAAGGGAAAATGGAGAGCAGTGGGGGGTAACAGGCGCTTAGGCAGGGGTCAAAACATATTTTGTGGGCTGGGATGGAATTTATGTGGCCAAATGATGTTTAAATGAAGTGATCTTAGAAATCAATTTCCTGGTTGGCTTGGAACTCCTAGGAGTAAAGCAAGACAACTTTCCACACACGAAGGTCTCAGACCACAAGTTTCTCTTCCATCTATTCCCCTCTTCAGACCCGGAACATACAATGCCATTGCCCCCTGAAGTTGTCCCCTCACCCCAAAGGGGTGCTGATTCTGGAGTGGGGATGAGTCTAATACTCATTATATAAGCTCTTTACATCCATGGAGTATTTCATATACTTCAGCTACATTTCAACATCTTACAATTAGAGTACTAGGGCAATCTGGCCATAATAGGTTACCACCTGGATGGCCATCTAATTAGCACCCCCATAGCTCGGTGAAGTTGGCAGGATGTGGAGAGCTCTCTCTCTCTCTCTCTCTTTCTCTCCCCTCTCTCTGTCTAATAGAGATGGAGTCTCTCTATGTTGCCCAGGTTGGTCTTGAACTCCTGGACTCAGGTGATCCTCCTGCCTCCCGAAGTGCTGGGATTACAGGTGTGAGCTACTACACCCAGCAGAGTTATCTCTATTTTGCAAATGAGGAAATTGAGGCTCAGAGAGATGAAGTTGATTAGATGCAGAATCTCAGTGCTGGATAGATCTCAGATCATTCTAGTCAAAATCACATTTTGATACTCAAGGCCCAACTCCGCGTACCCCTCAATGCCCATTTTCAGTGACTGGGTACTCAAACACCTGCAGCAACTTGGAAATCACTCTGATCTAAGGCAAACTTTGTCCTCAACCCATAGCCTATTAGGTATGGGGCTTGAACTAGGAACCCAGGGCTTTAAAGAGGAGCTGGCACCTGACTTTGGGGACCTTCCTGTTTCCCAAGTTGAAAGCTTTTACATGATTTTAGCTAGTTTGCATCAGACATCCTCTTATGTTGTAGCCAAATCAAGACTCAAGGCGGGAGGGGGCAAAATCACCTGAGCAAAAGAAAGAGATAACAAGCGATAGAGTGCTGAAAATAAGCCATTATCCTAGAAAAGTGTCTGGGCCAGGTAAAGGATGGGAGAGATGGGATAGGACTGGAGGTGGGAGGGAAAGGGAAAGTCTAACTAACTTCATGGAACCCAGAAGATTTGAAGGCTATCCAGCCAGCCTAGGATTAGAAGTTTGGGTGTTGGTTAGAGGAGGCAGCATTGGGGTCTGATCCCAACTGGAGTGCTACTCCAATTGGGCCACTTTGTGCAGACCTTCCAGGTTAACAGCTGCCATGTTGCAGATAAACTCCTCATCCTTCACTGGAATGTCAGAGAATGAAATTTTAAGAGGAAGAATGTGTGCCTGGGTGCGGTGGCTCATGCCTGTAATCCCAGCACTTTGATAGGCCGAGATGTGTGGATCTCCTGAGATCAGGAGTTCGAGACCAGCCTGGCCAGCATGGCAAAACCCCATCGCTACTAAAAATACAAACATTAGCTGATCGTGATGGTGGGCCCCTGTAATTCTAGCTACTGGGGAGGCTGAGGCATGAGAATCACTTGAACTCGGGAGGTGGAAGTTGCAGTGAGCTGAGATTGCACCACTGTACTCCAGCCTGGGCAAGAGAGTGAGACTCCATCTCAAAAAAAAAAAAAAAAATTGGGTGGGTCGGGGGAATGCAGCTCTCTTCTAGCTCTGAGCAGCTGTGAAAAAAAGGAATGAGCTCTCTTCTAACTCTGAGCAGCTGCTCTTTTGGAATTGAAGATGGGGGAGAAGTGTGTCCTGAACCAGAGAAACTAACCTAAGAAATAATTCTGTAGTGTTGCAATTATATAAGTAATAGGCATCATACATAAGACTAGTATTAGTAGGAAAACTGGGGCCCAGGGAGAAGTTATTGTTTATATGACATCAAAACTAAGCAGACCATTTGGCCCGTTTTGGTCAAATTGGTTCATCTGATTAATTTAGTGGAAAACAATCAGCTGAGCTTCTTGGCATGATGCTTACCAAATAAAAAGTTCCTTCAACTAATTTTTTTCCTTTTCCACTCCATATTTTTGATTCGTGGAGACACTAAGTCTGGTTCTCACCTCACCTGAATCCTCAGTGCAGAAGACAGAGGCACTCTTGTGCCCATCCCATGCCCACCACTGTTCCCGCTGCTCACCCTGTCCTTGCCAGACCTGGACTTACATCTAAGCAAGAAAAAGGTTCTGTAGGACATAGCTTGGAATCTACTATTTCCTTTTCCCTCTCTCTCCCTCTGCCTCCTTCTCCCTCTCTCCCTGTTTACCTCCCTCCCATGGATATATAAAGGGCTCTGGACTCCTAATCCAGGATGCAGCCCTCTATACTCTGCTAGCAGGGGCTTCCTCTCAACCAGCCTATCCACTCACTGGTTTTGACAGTAACCATCTGTCCCTGGGGAGACCCAAGGAAGCAGTAGGAATGGAAATGGTTTCCTAGCTCTCTCTTCAGTTAAAGAAACATTGTGAGGAGGAGAGAACCATTTCCATACAGTCCTCTTATTCCTTGCATGGCCCTGCTCTTGAAAGTCACCCCTGGTGAGGGAACCTTTGTCATATTTAAAGAAAAGGAAAGCAAGGAATTTTTCAAAGGAGTAAGAATAAGGAAGAGAAAAAACAAAAAAGGCAAGGAAGGGAAGGGAAGGACATGGGATCTTTCTCAACCGAGGTTGGCTAGCCTGATCCCTGAATTCTCACTGGGACCTCTGTTGAGTTATGAAGACCTTGGGAACAATGAAATGATCTACAACATCTGTATCCTCTTCACCTTACTTGACTTCCCCCCAGGAATTAGAGAGCCATCTTTTGTACAGCTGGGTATAAGTGAATGCATTTGTAAGTATTCATTTTAGGGTTTTTTTGTTGTTGTTGTTTTGTTTTGTTTTGTTTTGTTTTTTTGAAAGACAGTACGCTCTGTCACCCCAGGCCAGAGTGCAGTGGTGCCGACTCAGCTCACTGCAACATCTGCCTCCCAGGTTCAAGTGATTCTCCTGCCTCAGCCTCCCAAGTAGCTAGGATTACAGGCACGCACCATCATGCCTGGCTAATTTTTTTTTTTTTTTTTTTTAAGTAGAGACAGGGTTTCACCATGTTGGCCAGGCTAGTCTGGAACTCCTGACCTCAAGCTATCCACCCACCTCAGCCTCACAAAGTGCTGGGATTGCAGGCCTTAGCCACCGCGCCCAGCTGAGTATTCATTTTGGATGCTTATGGCCAGGGAATGATAGGCAGGAAGCAAAACAGTGGAAGAATGGTGGAGAGGGCTGTTGGGGAATGAGAGGAGTGAGGAACATTCAAGAGACAAAAGAAGTTAAGGGATAAAAGGAAAAGAGAAGGTTGTACAGAGGGAGCTTTAAAAAAGGCAAGAAGCTGAACCCTCAGCCTGGGGCCACCCCCACAACCCTTCACCCCATGTGGTGCTGCCATCTAGTCTAACTAAAGGATGGCACCTCAACATCTGGATAGATAGGTCCTTCCTCCTCAGTGATCAGGAGACCAAAGTGTGAAGGCTCCTTTCCGACTCCCATGGAAACACTCCACCAAGAAGATACCTAATGAATAGGCCCTGCTAAAGTATGCATTCATGAGACAGACACTTATCCCTGGAAAAATAATATCAGGGCCTGTCTAGGCCAATGCTCCTCTCTGCCCTCCACCACTGCTGATTTAAAGGTGAAGAAGCCTAAAGGGAAGTTGCTCCAGCAAGTCAGCCACAGCTATATCTCACATTTGGGGATAAAGAGCCCCTAAATACTCCTCTAGCCATGTTAAAGGATGCTGGAGTAGTCAGTTTTAGGGTGCAGAACCCAAATTACGGGCCCTGAAAAAGCTAATGAGGACTCTATACACACTCTATCCTCTTGTCCTCATCCCAACAATCCAGATAATCCCCTGTTCAGGCCTCACTTTCAAGCAGGAGTGCCACACCCCTTTTAAAACAGAACCCTGGAAACAGCATAAGACAGCAAGTTGACAGCATATCCTCAAAGGATCAAAAAGCAATGAATGGGCCAGGCACAGTGGCTCACGCTTGTAATCACAGCATTTTGGGAGGCTGAGGCGGGTGGATCACTTAAGGTCAGGAGTTCGAGACCAACCTGGCCAACATGGTGAAACCCCATCTCCACTAAAAATACAAAAATTACCCAGGCATGGTGACTGGTGCCTGTAATCCAAGCTACTTGGGAGGCTGAGGCAGGAGAATTGCTTGAACCTAGGAGGTGGAGGTTGCAGTGAGTTGAGATCGTGCCACTGCACTCCAACCTGGGAGACAGAGTGAGACTGTCTCAAAAACAAAACAAAACAAAACAAAACAAAACAAACAAACAAAAACAGAATGAAAAGGTTAGGGAAGCATCTTTGCTAGTCATTTTCCTTCAAGTCGGAGGTTCCCAAATGTTGTTTGAGCAACCAGAGCCAGCCTCAAAACCCTGGAAGAATGTGGTAACAAATTGAGAAGGAGTTTCAGGTTAGAAACAGGAATTTCCCTAAAGAGGCAATATACTGGCCGGGCGCGGTGACTCAAGCCTGTAATCCCAGCACTTTGGGAGGCCGAGATGGGCGGATCACAAGGTCAGAAGATCGAGACCATCCTGGCTAACAGGGTGAAACTCCGTCTCTACTAAAAAATACAAAAAACTAGCCGGGCGAGGTGGTGGGCGCCTGTAGTCCCAGCTACTCGGGAGTCTGAGGCAGGAGAATGGCGTAAACCCAGGAGGCGGAGCTTGCAGTGAGCTGAGATCGCGCCACTGCACTCCAGCCTGGGCGACAGAGTGAGACTCTGTCTCAAAAAAAAAAAAAAAAAGGCAATATACTATGAGCAGAGCTATATAGAATATTTCAAAAATTAACTGTGCTGTCAAGCTCAAGACCAGAGAAATCACTTGCATGTTGTTCTACAAGGATGTTCATCTTCCAGATACATTGTTCAGTGCTCTGATACCCACAATCTAATTTCTCTAGGAAACCAGGTCTACGTGTCATCTAGCTTATTTTGCATGCAGACACATCTATACCCAACCTTCAAAGACTGTTCTCCAACTGCCCTGGGCAGTGGGCAGGGCAAATTACAATGAATCCATTTTATAGCTGGAGGAAACTGAGGCCAGAGCAGCAAAGAGATTTGCATCAGGTGGCAGAATTGGGAAGGAAGAAACCTAAGTTATCCAAAATCCTAAGCCAGTTTTCTATCCCTATATTTTCACTTTTAAGTAGAGGCTGGAGAGAATTAGACCATCCAATACTTGTAAACAGCCCAAAAAATAGATGAAGGAGCTTTGTGGGTGTCAGGAACTGAAAGGTGGAGATGTTGTGGAAGAGGAAGTCTATGTATCAACATATAGACTGCCTGCAGCTCTGCCTAAATCAGTTGCTTGCAATGGATATAGTTGATGGCCTGGTAGAGGAAAATGTCCACTTTGCAGAACATGAACATCATTTTCTGCCTGTATAAAAGAGACAAAGACAGGCTTGAACTCAGGACTAAGGCTCAGTTATCTTTGGGCCAAGTCAGGCACCCTAGTTGCCATGTCATGGGTCCCTAGCATGGGCCCCAGTGATCCCAGAGAGACATAAGAGAATCCAAAGTCCAGACCCTTGACCAAAACCTTGTCCAGTCTCAACCATTAAATCCACCCTTATAAAGGACTTTCAGACATTTGCAGAACCCACAGGTCTCTATCCCAGGCCATCTGGCAAAAGAACTTCTAGAGCTCTGACAACTGGAGGAAATAGGCACAGTGGAAGAAGATGAGTTTGACAATCTGTGGAGCAAGAAAAGGGAGCTGATGTGAGGGAGTCAGGCAGCTGCTCTGGTCCCAGGCTCTGAGAATCCTCCAACAATTCCTCTCCCCCTAGACATGCACTGGCCTTTTTTTCTGTTTTCTGGGAGGAGGGGGTGAGGTGGGTGATACAGTTTGGCTTTTTGTCCCCTCCAAATCTCATGTTGAAATTTGATCCCCAGTGTTGGAGTTAGGACCCAATGGGAAGTGTCTGAGTCGTGGAGGTGGATCCCTCAGGAATGGCTTGGCGTCATCCTCATGGTAATAATTGAGTTATCTCTCTATTAATTCACATGGAAGCTAGTTGTTTAAAAGAGCCTGCCACCCTCCTGCCACCTTCTTCCTCCCTCTCTCGTCATGTGACACATTTGCTCCCCCTTTGCCTTTTGCCATGATTGAAAGTTTCCTGAGGTCCTCACCAGAAGCAGATTCCAGCACCATCCTTCTTATACACTCTGCAGAATCTCTTTTCTTTATAAATTATCCAGTCTCAGGTATAGCAATGCAAAATGGACTAAGATAGTGGGCCTCTAGCCCAGTCCTAACCAGAGGAAATAAGAAGGGGAGAAAGGAAAAGGGATAGGACAGGACAAGAGACCTTTGATTCCTGGAAGAGAGCAGTGACAAGGCAGTTGGGTGGGTATCAACCAACTTAGGTTTTCAGTGAGCTGAGCCCCAGGAATAGAGGTGGGCTTTGCCCAGGCATCCCTGCTTACAGCAACAGGCCTGAGACAATCACAGGGAACAGAGCATCCAGTGACTATAGAGGCCAACTTGGAGCTTGCTGCTCACAGACACTGGGGGTGCTGCAAGGGGAAGAAGGGGGCAGGGAGAGGGGAACATAGGAGAAATTAGCTGAGGGCTGTGAGTTCACCTTCACCACTTCCTTATTCTTAGCTATGAGGTGGAAGAAGAGCAGGGGAATAAACCTGTGGCAAGTCTGATCATGGAGGAAGGGCACATTCCTTTTGTTCTCTAGACTACCCACCAAGTTTCCAAACATGATGACAGTTCTTGTGCGTTCACAGCCTTCTTCATGTGCAGATTAAAACTATGTGTCTAGGGTCTTGTGTGCCTGCGCCCCAGTCCAGCCATGACAGCCTGTTTCTGTAGCACTCAACCTCTGTTCCCCAGGCAAGTGGTACAGAACATAGTATACTCAGATTCCCAGCCCTGAGTAAGTCACCATTACTCCTCTGGCACACACACACATGACTCAGCCAAGTTTACCATTAAATACTCACATGCAACTTGCTCCTTGATCAGAAACACATGTACCTACCTCCCCCTAGACATGTATGTGTGTATGACATACACAATCATAAAATATCCACAAGTACACACACCTGGACATACAGACTCTCACACACTACGTATGTGTACACTCAAAGAAACCTGTACATATACATCTAGCCACACTCAGAACATTCATATTCATCTCCTTTGGACATAAACATGTCCACAATCTGTCACAATGAAGCCTCCTTTGCAAACGCACACAACTGTTTCTTTACACACTCACATAATGATATACAGACACAGAGACACACAACCACAGTAATTCACACAGACTCTCACCCTCTGTGCTTACCTATACACATCCAGTACTTCCTACATGTACTCAGCAGATTGGTTTGCAAGTACTAATGCTTTATGTTGCTTTGCAAGTTCTCCTAGGTCTGTGCGATATCCTTCCTTCTGGCTCCTTGTCTAGTACTCTTTTACTTTTTAAAAACTTTTCCATATGAAAGTTTTCAAAACTATACAGAAGTAGTAAGAATAGTAAAATGAACATCCGTGAACCCATCACCCAGCTTCAAAAATTACATATGCATGTTTAAATTAAACAATTCAATAGACATTTCCCATGTTTCAGTTCTCTGCATGTGTATGATGTTGGGACATAGGGGGGTGGTGGAGGGGAGCTGAAGACATAGTAGGTATTTAATAAATATTAGTTGAGTTGAAAATTTCCAATCCCTGGGTGGTCCTCTGAGGTTAAAGAAATGATGACTACGTCACTGTCCCTGCCCTTGGTGTGGCAGAGGAAACAAATGTGAACACAAGATGCCCGTGATTCATAGGGCTCAGTATTACACTAGAACAGGGGTTGGCAAATTATAGGCTGGGGGCCAAATCTAGCTGGAAAATAAAGTTTTCTTTTTGTTTGATTTTCTTTTTTCTTTTTTTTTTTTTTCTTTTTTTTTGGAGACAGAGTCTCACTCTTTCACCCTGGCTCGGGTGCAGTGGCACAATCTTGGCTCACTGCAACTTCCACCTCCTGAGGTCAACCTCAGACTTCCAAGTGGCTGGGACTACAGGCATGAACCACCATGCCTGGCTAATTTTTGTGTTTTTCATAGAGATGGGGTTTTGCCATGTTGAGCAGGCTTGTCTTGAACTCCTAGCCTCAAGTGATCTGCCCGCCTCGGG
The DNA here is from genome assembly GCF_003255815.1 of Theropithecus gelada. Classification (NCBI taxonomy): domain Eukaryota; kingdom Metazoa; phylum Chordata; class Mammalia; order Primates; family Cercopithecidae; genus Theropithecus; species Theropithecus gelada. The sequence goes on from NC_037689.1 coordinate 88,959,368, forward strand.
CTCCCAAATTGCTGGGATTACAGGCGTGAGCCACTGCACCCAGCCTGTTTGGGGAAATAAAGTTTTATTTGGCACATAGCCATGCCCATTCAATTACATGTTGTCTGTGGTTGCAATGGCAGAGTTGAGCCATTGTCATAGAGACCATATAGCCACAATGATGAAAGTATTTACTATCTGGCCTTTTACAGAAAAATTTTGATGACCCCTGCACTAGAGGGCTGGGGAAAAGACTCTGGGAGCTAATTTGATTCTGCCTTGGAGGGAAGGTGGTAGTGGTGAGGGTCAGACAATGCCTCCCAGGGTGGCATGCGGATCTGGGTCTCAGAGGCAGAGTGTGAGTCTTCATCTCTCCACTGTACCCATGCTCTGTACACTTGGTTCACCCACCTACAAACTCCACGGAACACATTTGAAGAGGCCCATGTACCCCCAAATACACATGCAGTAATTCCCTTTTCACATTTTGCATCATCAAAGAAGGACTTTGAGGAAAGAGTGATGTCAAAGCCCAGGTTCCCATGCGTTACTTACCCAATGGGTAGAATATGTCTGACAGGACACTCATGCTGGCCAAAATCACCTACTCATTTGTCTCAAAGAATGCATTCAGAAGGGCTGGCAGCTAGGCCTGATGGAAACTACTCTGGGTTATCAAGCACAGACACATGGAATGGTAGATCAGGAAGGCACCTCAGAGATCCCTGGATCCAAATGCATCCCTCTCCACTGACAGGTGGGAAAACTTACATGAGGCCCAAAGTGATTTGAGCAAGGTCACACAACAAATTGCTAGCAAATTGGAACTGAGACTAGAACTTAGGTGTCCTGACTCTTGAAGCAAAGTGCTAGGCATCTATTAATAGAAAAAAATCCTTTTACAGATGGGAAAAATATGTACAGGGATTTTTACAGGGAAATGAAGATATTTTCCCAGTGTTACACTGCATGTTAGGGACAGAATTGTCGTGAGAATCCAGGGTGGCTGAATCCCAGATCAAGGTTCTTTCAAGTGTTAAGCATCTAACTCGAGTGCCCAGAGGAGGCCTAAGATCCCCCAGATCTTAACAGAAAAGCCAGGGGTCTTTTCACTAAGCCACACTGCATATCATGGAGCACACTAATGCTTTCACAGCAAGGGGAGGAGGGTGATGAGAAAATCCACCCTCCCCAGCTTCCCCATTCCTAGAGGATGGCCTTTGCTAATTGAAGGTCTGAGGTAGTGGTGCTAGAGCATTCCTCCCTTCCTCCTTCTGCTCAGCCTTGCACCCCACATTTGGACCCTGTGCACCCAATATACCCAGGGTGTGGAAGATGTTGTTGAAGCCATGCAGACTCACCAGCCTCACCATCATGCTCTTGTCACAGATGCCTTTACACAGGCAGCTCAGAAACGAGTCTCAAAGCAACAGCTTGGACACCAGAGAGCTTCAAAATACTGGAAGAGTCAGTCCCTGAGGTTTTTGACCCCGAAAGGCTTTCCAGCTCATATTCTGCCAGCTGAGTCCTCCCCAAAGCAGGAGGCACTTTTGCCATCAGTGCCCCTGTTACCAACCCACAACTACCCTGATCTCAGAGGAGAAATGCCCACTGGAACCACATGCTGGTGAACTGAAGGAACTAGATAAGACTTGCACCTGCTAACCACAACCTGGGTCATCCCAAGTCTGTCCCTACCAGAGTAAGAACAGAGGCTTGGTGTCTGTTCTTTTCAAGGAGATAAAATGTTTCAGGAGGGCAAGAAAACTTCTATGGGATCTCCCCAGGAACCTTCTTGTCCTACATACTGTGGATTTCATATTCTGTAGTCTGAACCCCTCATTTTTCAGATGACCATACCAAGTCCCAGAGTCAATGACTGGTTAGAGTCATACAACAATCCAGACACTGAGCAATGTCCTGCACAAAAGCAAGTTATATTTAGAGGAAGATATACATGTCAGTCCTAGGCCAACTCCTGGCTTCTGTAGGGTGGAGGTAGTTCTTACCTTGGTGAAGAAGACCATGGCTGCAATTCTGTGCCTCTTATCCTCAGTCTGGTATATGATGATGGAATACAAGAGAATTCCTGGAATCTGGAGACAGCAGAACTCCACCATGGCCCTGGAACAGGAAACTTGAGCCATAAGACTGGTATCAAAACTAGCATTTAGGAAGGCAGGTATAGTGTCTCCATAGCTGAATATGGCCTGGGGACAGCGGCAGCCTGAGGAACTCTTGCATGAGCTTTTGGGGAGGGACTTGGGAGCCTGTTTTTTTTGTCTGTTTGTTTGTTTGTTTTTTCTATAAAAAAGCTGAAGGTTCTCAGATTTGACCCCAAACTCCTAGACTGAGACCCCTGCTGGCTCCCTCTCTGAGCCAAGCAGAGCCCAAGAGTGGCTGCTAATGGCCAGGGTCCTGCCTGTGACCCAACGTTTAGATCTGTCTTGCAATTTCAAGGAGTAAACTGTCTAATGCTTTTGTTTCCCTAGGGTAGACCCTGGGGATATCACATCCCTTTGTTTTTTCACATCTAAGATATAGGGTTATTGGGCCCTCATACTACCTCCATCTTGCCCATGGGCACCAAGAGGAGTGAAAAAACAGCCAGGTTGTCCCTTGTTCAATGAATAGGGGTCAGGGGTGGCTTTCAGGATGCAGAGGAGAAATGAATAGAGAGGTATAACAAAGAACTGACTCTTCAGCCAGACCTCTTGAATCCTTCTCATGGATCCTGGGGTGACGGCCAGGATATAGAGGCTGACTGTCAGGGTTTCCTCTTTCTTTTTCTGCTCCTCTATTTCTCTACTCCATTGAACAGTGCTCAATGACTCCCTGCGTCTGGTTATTGAATGAGCTGCTACTCCCTATCTACTTCCTCAGGGGAAGGAGTGGTATTCCCAGGCCCTCTTGGTACCAGGTTATGTATGAGACAAATGCCATGACTGAAGGTTATAGGGCTGACAAGATTTTCCCAGGCTTCTTGAGCTTCAGAAAAATGAATTCCTCCAAGAGGCCTGTCTTGCAGAGGAGACTGTACCACTTCCACGGAAATGCTACAGCCACGTCCTTGCCTAGGTAGTGTCAGCCAAAGTGCTCCTTCTGCCCCTGCCCTCCTTTAGTGATGCCCATTATCCCCCAAATCTCCAGGGCTCAGATAAGGTGAGTGGGGATTATCTGTGAGAGCAGTTCCACCATGGGCCACTGACAGAGGACAAATTCGGGGAAAATCATAGTAGTTTGGAAGCCAGAGACCTGAGTTTACAAGGCCTGATTTGTAGTCAGTTTTGATACTCACTCACTGTGGCCTTGGAGGGCCTCTTCCTTCTTGAGACTTAATTTCCTCATCTAACAAGTAGAGATGAAAGCACCCACTTCACTGATGGGCATTAAGAATATGAACATGTCTAGACTCAGGCAAGATGGCTGACTAGGAACAGCTCCAGTCTGCAGCTCCCAGCAAGATCAATGCAGAAGGCGGAAGATATCTACATTTCCAGCTGAGGTACCCAGCTTATCTCATTGGGACTGGTTAGACAGTGGGTGCAGCCCATGGAGGGCGGGCCAAAGCAGGGTGAGGCGTCATCTCACCCGGGAAATGCAAGGGGTTGAGGAACTCTCTCCCCTAGCCAAGGGAAGTTGTGAGTGACTTTGCCGTGAGGAATGGTGCACTCAGGCCTGATACTATGCTTTTCCCATGGTCTTCACAACCCACAAACCAGGAGATTCCCTCAGGTGCGTACGCCACCAGGGCCCTGGGTTTCAAGCACAAAACTGAGCAACCATTTGGACAACACTGAGCTAGCTGCAGGAGTTTTATTTTTATTTTTTTTCATACCCCAGTGGTGCCTGGAACACCAGTGAGACAGAATCATTCACTCCCCTGGAAAGGGGGCTGAAGCCAGAGAGCCAAGTGGTCTAGTTCAGTGGATCCCACCCCCATGGGGCCCAGCAAGCTAAGATCCACTGGCTTGAAACACTCACTGGCAGCACAGCACTCTGAAGTCGACCTGGGACCGTCAAGCTTGGTGGGGAGAAGGGCATCTGCCATTACTGAGGCTTGAATAGGTGGTTTTCCCCTCACAGTGTAAACAAAGTCCCTGGGGAAGTTCCAACTGGGTGGAGCCCTCCACAGCTCAGCAAAGCTGTGTAGTCAGACTGCCTCTCTAGATTCCTCCTCTCTGGGCAGGGCATCTCTGAAAAAAAGGCAGCAGCCCCAATCAGGGGCTTATAGATAAAATCCCCATCTCCCTGGGACAGAGCACCTGTCAGCAGGGGCTGCTGTGGGCACAGCTTCAGCAGACTTGAATATGCCTGCCTGCTGGCTCTGAAGAGAGCAGCAGATCTCCAAGCACAGCATTGGAGCTCTGCTAAGGGTCAGAATGCCTTCTCAAGTGGGTCCCTGATGCCTGTGTCTCCTGATTGGGAGACCCCTCCAAGCAGCGGCAGACAGACACCTCATACAGGAGAGCTCCAGCTGGCATCTGGTGGTTGCCCCTCTGGGACAAAGCTTCCAGAGGAAGGAGCAGGCAGCAATCTTTGTTGTTCTGCAGCCTCTGCTGGTGATACCCAGGCAAACAAGGTCTGGGGTGGACCTCCAGGAAATTCCAGTAGACCTGCAGCAGAGAGACCTGACTGTTAGAAGGAAAACTAACAAAGAGAAAGTAATAACATCAACGTCAACAAAAAAAGACATCCATTCAGAAACTCCATCCAAAGGTCACCAACATCAAAGACCAAAGGTAGATAAATCCACGAAGATGGGGAGAAACCACAGCAAAAAGGCTGAAAATTTAAAAAACCAGAACACCTCCAAAGGATCACAACTCCTCACCAGCAAAGGAACAAAACTGGATGTAGAATGAGCTTGACAAATTGACAGACGTAGGCTTCAGAAGGTGGGTAATAACAAACTCCTCCACGCTAAAGGAGCATGTTCTAACCCAATGCAAAGAAGCTAAGATCCTTGAAAAAAGACTAGATGAATTGCTAACTAGAATAACTAGTTTAGAGAAGAATATAAATGACCTCATGGAGCTGAAAAACACAGCATGAGAACTTTGTGAAGCATACACAAGTATCAATAGCCAAATCAATAAGGCAGAAGAAAGGATATCAGAATTTGAAGATCAACTTAATGAAATAAAGTGTGAAGACAAGATTACAGAAAAAAGAATGAAAGGGCATAAACAAAGCCTCTAGGAAATATGGGACTGTGTGAAAAGGCCAAACCTACATTTGATTGGTGTACCTGAAAGTAACCGGGAGAATGGAAACAAGTTGGAAAACACTCTTCAGGATATTATCCAGGAGAACTTCCCCAACCTAGTAAGACAAGCCAACATTCAAATTCAGGGAGTACAGAGAACAACACAAAGATATACCTTGAGAAAAGCAACCACAAGACACATAATAGTCAGATTAACCAAGGTTGAAATGAAAGAAAAAAATGTTAAGGGCAGCCAGAGACAAAGGTCGGGTTACTCACAAGAAGCACATCATACTAAAAGTAGATCTCTCTGCAGAAACCCTACAAGCCAGAAGAGAGTGAGGGCCAATATTCAACATTCTTTAAAAAAATGTTTGGGGTGGCGCACCCAAGATGGCCAAATAGGAAGAGCTCCAGCCTCCAGCTCCCAGGGTGAGTGACACAGAAGACGAGCGATTTCTGCGTTTTCAACTGAGGTAAGGGGTTCATCTCACTGGGCCTTGTCGGACAATTGATGCTGGTCCTCGGGTGCAGCCCGACCAGTGAGAGCTGAAGCAGGGAGAGGCATCACCTCACCTGGGAAGCGCAAGGGGGAAGGGAATTCCTTTCCCTAGCCAAAGGAAAGTGAGACACACAACACCTGGAAAATCAGGTAACATCCACCCTAATACTGGGCTTTACCAAGGGTCTTAGCAAACAGCACACCAGGAGATTATATAACACACCTGGCCCAGAGGGTCCCATGCCCACGGAGCCTCCCTCATTGCCAGCACAGCAGTCTGAGATCTAACTGCAAGGCGGCAGAGAGGCTGGGGGAGGGCCACCCACCATTGCTGAAGCTTGAGTAGGTAAACAAAGCCACCAGGAAGATCGAATTGGGTGGAGCCCACCACAACTCAAGGAGGCCGGCCTGCCTCTGTAGACTCCTCCTCTGGGGACAGGGCATAGCTAAACAAAAAGAAGTAGAAATCTCAGCAGATGTAAATGCCCCTGTCTGACAGCTTTGAAGAGAGCTGTGGATCTCCCAGCACGGAGGTTGAGAACTGAGAACGGACAGACTGCCTGCTCAAGTGGGTCTCTGACCCTTGAGTAGCCTAACTGGGAGACACCCCCAACAAGGTGCAGACCGACACCTCACACCTCACACAGTGGGGTACACCCCTGAGACAAAGCTTCCAGAGCAGGAATCAGACAGCAACACTCGCTGTTCAGCAATATTCTATCTTCTGCAGCCTCCACTACTGATACTGAGACAAACAGGGTCTGGAGTGGACCTCAAGCAAACTCCAACAGACCGGAAGCTGAGGGTCCTGACTGTGAGAAGGAAAACTAACAAACAGAAAGGACACCCACAACAAAACCCCATCAGTACGTCACCATCATCAAAGACCAAAGGCAGATAAAACCACAAAGATGGGGAAAAAGCAGGGCAGAAAAGCTGGAAATTCAAAAAATCAGAATGCATCTCCCCCTCCAAAGGAATGCAGCTCATCACCAGCAACGGAACAAAGCTGGATGGAGAATGACTTTGACAAGTTGAGAGAAGAAGGCTTCAGTTGATCAAACTTCTCAGAGTTAAAGGAGGAACTACATAACCAGCGCAAAGAAACTAAAAACCTTGCAAAAGAATGGATGAATGGATAACTAGAATAACCAATGCAGAGAAGTCCATAAATGACCTGATGGAGCTGAAAACAATGGCATGAGAACTACATGATGAATGCACAAGCTTCAGTAACTGACTCGATCAACTGGAAGAAAGAGTATCAACGATTGAAGATCAAATGAATGAAATGAAGCGAGAAGACAAGTGTAGAGAAAAAAGAGTAAAAAGAAATGAACAAAGCCTCCAAGAAATATGGGATTATGTGAAAAGATCAAATCTACGTCTGATTGGTGTGCCTGAAAGTGACAGGGAAAATGGAACCAAGTTGGAAAACGCTCTGCAGGATATCATCCAAGAGAACTTCCCCAACCTAGCAAGGCAGGCCAACATTCAAATTCAGGAAATATAGAGAATGACACAAAGATACTCCTCGAGAAGAGCAACTCCAAGACACATAATCATCAGATTCACCAAAGTTGAAATGAAGGAAAAATTGTTAACGGTAGCCAGAGAGAAAGGTCGGGTTACCCACAAAGGGAAGCCCATCAGACTAACAGCAGATCTCTTGAAAGAAATTCTACAAGCCAGAAGAGAGTGGGGGGCCAATATTCAACATTATTAAAGAAAAGAATTTTAAACCCAGAATTTCATATCCAGCCAAACTAAGCTTCATAAGTGAAAGAGAAATAAAATCCTTTACAGACAAGCAAATGCTGGGAGATTTTGTCACCAACAGGCCTGCCCTACAAGAGATTCTGAAGGAAGCACTAAACATGGAAAGGAACAACAGGTACCAGCCACTGCAAAAACATGCCAAATTGTAAAGACCACCAAAGCTAGGAAGAGACTGCATCAACTAATGAGCAAAATAACCAGCTAACATCATAATGACAGCATCAAATTCACACATAACAATATTAACCTTAAATGTAAATGGGCTAAATCCTCCAATTAAATGACACAGACTGGCAAATTGGATAAAGAGTCAAGACCAATCAGTGTGCTATATTCAGGAGACCCATCTCACATGCAGAGACACACATAGGCTCAAAATAAAGGGATGGAGGAAGATTTACCAGGCAAATAGAAAACAAAAAATAGCAGGGGTTGCAGTCCTAGTTTCTGATGAAACAGACTTTAAACCAACAAAAGATAAACAGAGACAAAGCCATTACATAATGGTAAAGGGATCAATTTAACAAGAAGAGCTAACTATCCTAAATATATATGCACCCAATACAGGAGCACCCACATTCATAAAGCAAGTCCTTAGAGACTTACAAAGAGACTTACACTTCCACACAATAATAATGGGAGACTTTAACACCCCACTATCAACATTAGACAGATCAACAAGACAGAAAGTTAAAAATGATATCCAGAAATTGAACTCACCTCTGCACCAAGCAGACCTAATAGACATCTGTAAAACTCTCCACCCCAAATCAACAGAATATACATTCTTCTCAGCACCACATCACACTTATTCCAAAATTGACCTCATAGTTGGAAGGAAAGCACTCCTCAGCAAATGTAAAAGAACAGAAATTATAACAAACTGTCTCTCAGACCACAGTGCAATCAAACTAGAACTCAGGATTAAGAAACTCACTCAAAACCGCTCAACTACATGGAAACTGAACAACCTGCTCCTGAATGACTACTGAGTACATAAGGAAATGAAGGCAGAAATAAAGAAGTTCTTTGAAAACAATGAGAACAAAGATAAAACATACCAGAATCTCTGGGACACATTTAAAGCAGTGTGTAGAGGGAAATTTATAGCACTAAATGCCCACAAGAGAAAGCAGGAAAGATCTAAAATTGACACACTAACATCACAATTAAAAGAACTAGAGAAGCAAAAGCAAACACATTCAAAAGCTAGCAGAAGGCAAGAAATAACTAAGATCAGAGCAGAACTGAAGGAGATAGAGACATAAACAACCCTCCAAAAAAATCAATGAATCCAGGAGTTGGTTTTTTGAAAAGATCAACAAAATTGATAGACCATTAGCAAAACTAATAAAGAACAAAAGAGAGAAGAATCAAACAGACCCAATAAAAAATGCTAAAGGGGACATCACCACTGATTCCACAGAAATGAAAATTACCATCAGAGAATACTATAAATACCTCTATGCAAATAAACTAGAAAATCTAGAAGAATTGGATAAATTCCTGGACACATACACCCTCCCAAGACTTAAACCAGGAAGAAGTTGAATCCCTGAATAGACCAATAACAGGCTCTGAAATTGAGGCAATAATTAATAGCCTACCAACCAAAAAAAGTCCAGGACCAGACGGATTCACAGCCAAATTCTACCAGAGTGACAAAGAGGAGCTGGTCCCATTCCTTCTGAAGCTATTCCAATCAATAGAAAAAGAGGGAATCATCCCTAACTCATTTTATGAGACCAACATCATCCTGATACCAAAGCCTGGCAGAGACACAATAAAAAAAGAGAATTTTAGACGAATATCCCTGATGAACATCCATGCAAAAATCCTCAATAAAATATTGACAAACCTAATCCGGCAGCACATCAAAAAGCTGACCCACCGTGACCAAGCGAGCTTCATCCCTGGGATGCAAGGCTGGTTCAACATATGCAAATCAATAAACGTAATCCAGGATGTAAACAGAACCAAAGACAAAAACCACATGGTTATCTCAACAGATGCAGAAAAGGCCTTTGACAAAATTCAACAGCCTTTCATGCTAAAAACTCTCAATAAATTAAGTATTCGTTGGATGTATCTCAAAACCATAAGAGCTATTTATGACAAACCCACAGCCAGTATCATACTGAATGGGAAAAAACTGGAAGCATTCCCTTTGAAAAATGGCACAAGACAGGGATGCCCTCTCTCACCACTCCTATTCAACATAGTGTTGGAAGTTCTGGCCAGGGCAACCAGGCAGAAGAAAGAAATAAAGGGTATTCAATTAGGAAAAGAGGAAGTCAAAGTGTCCCTCTTTGCAGATGACATGATTGTATATTTAGAAAACCCCATCATCTCAGCCCAAAATCCCCTTAAGCTGATAAGCAACTTCAGCAAAGTCTCAGGATATGAAACCAGTGTGCAAAAATCACAAGCATACTTATACACCAATAACAGACAAACAGAGAGCCAAATCATGAATGAACTCCCATTCACAATAACTTCAAAGAGAATAAAATACTTTGGAATACAACTTACAAGAGATGTAAAGGACCTCTTCGAGGAGAACTACAAACCACTGCTCAGTGAAATAAAAGAGGACACAAACAAATGGAAGAACATACCATGCTCATAGATAGGAAGAATCAATATGTGAAAATGGCCATACTGCCCAAGGTAATTTATAGATTCAATGCCATCCCCATCAAGCTACCAATGAGTTTCTTCACAGGCTTGGAAAAAACTGCTTTAAAGCTCATATGGAACCAAAAAAGAGCCCGCATCTCCAAGACAATCCTAAGTCAAAAGAACAAAGCTGGAGGCATCACGCTACCTGACTTCAAACTATACTACAAGGTTACAGTAACCAAAACAGCATGGTACTGGTACCAAAGCAGAGATAGAGACCAATGGAACAGAACAGAGCCCTCAGAAATAATACCACACATCTACAGCCATCTGATCTTTGACAAACCTGACAAAAACAAGCAATGGGGAAAGGATTCCATATTTAATAAATGGTGTTGGGAAAACTGGCTAGCCATATGTAGAAAGCTGAAACTGTATCCCTTCCTTATGCCTTATACAAAAATTAATTCAAGATGGATTAAAGTCTTAAATGTTAGACCTAAAACCATAAAAAACCCTAGAAGAAAACCTAGGTAATACCATTCAGGATATAGGCATGGGCAAGGACTTCATGTCTAAAACATCAAAAGCAATGGCAACAAAAGCCAAAATTGACAAATGGGATCTAATTAAACTAAAGAGCTTCCACACAGCAAAAGAAACTACCATCAGAGTAAACAGGCAACCTACAGAATGGGAGAAAATTTTTGCAATCTTCTCATCTGACGAAGGGCTAATATCCAGGATCTACAAAGAACTCAAATTTACAAGAAACAATCCCATCAAAAAGTGGGCAAAGGATATGAACAGACACTTCTCAAAAGAAGACATTTGTGCAGCCAACAGACACATGAAAAAATGCTCATCATTACTGGCCATCAGAGAAATACAAATCAAAACCACAACGAGATTCCATCTCACACCAGTTAGAAGAGTGATCATTAAAAAGTCAGGAAACAACAGGTGCTGGAGAGGATGTGGAGAAATAGGAACACTTTTACACTGTTGGTGGGACTGTAAACTAGTTCCACCATTGTGGACGACAGTGTGTCGATTCCTCAAGGATCTAGAACTAGAAATACCATTTGACCCAGCCATCCCATTACAGGGCATATACCCAGGGGATTATAAATCATGCTGTTATAAAGACATATGCACACATATGTTTATTACAACACTATTCACAATAGCAAAGACTTGGAACCAACCCAAATGTCCATCAATGATAGACTGGATTAAAAAAATGTGGCACATATACACCATGAAATACTATGCAGCCATAAAAAAGGATGAGTTCATGTTCTTTGTAAGGACATGAATGCAGCTGGAAACCATCATTCTCAGCAAACTATCGCCAAGGACAAAAAACCAAACACCGCATGTTCTCAGTCATAGGTGGGAATTGAACAATGAGAACATTTAGACATAGGAAGGGGAACATCACACATTGTGGCCTGTCGTGGGGTGGGAGGAGAGGGGAGGGATAGCATTAGGACATATATCTAATGTAAATGACGAGTTAATGGGTGCAGTACACGAACATGGCACAAGTATACATATGTAACAAACCTGCACGTTGTGCACATGTACCCTAGAACTTAAAGTATCATAATAAAAACAAACAAACAAACAAACAAAAAAAAACAGGGGTTGCAATCCTAGTCTCTTTTTTTTTTTTTTTTTTTTTTGAGACGGAGTCTTGCTCTGTCACCCAGGCTGGAGTGCAATGGCCGGATCTCAGCTCACTGCAAGCTCCTCTTCTCGGGTTCACGCCATTCTCCTGCCTCAGCCTCCCAAGTAGCTGGGACTACAGGCACCCGCCACTTCGCCCGGCTAGTTTTTGTATTTTTTAGTAGAGACGGGGTTTCACCGTATTAGCCAGGATGGTCTCAATCTCCTGACCTCATGATCCGCCCGTCTCGGCCTCCCAAAGTGCTGGGATTACAGGCTTGAGCCACCGCGCCCGGCCCCTAGTCTCTGATAAAACAGACTTAAACCAACAAAGATCAAAAAAGACAATGAAGGGCATTACATAATGGCAAAGGAATCAATGCAACAAGAAGATCTAATTATCCTAAATATATATGCACCCAATACAGGAGAACCCAGATTCATAAAGCAAGTCCTTAGAGACATACAAAGAGACTTAGACTCCCACACAATAATAGAGAGACTTTAACACCCCACTGTCAATATTAGACAGATCAACGAGACAGAAAATTAACAAGGATATTCAGGACTTGAACTAAGCTCTGGACAAAGTGGACCTAATAGACATCTATAGAGCTCTTCACTCCAAATCAACAGAATATACATCCTTCTCAGCACCACATCACACTTATTCTAAAATTCACCACATAATTGGAAGTAAAACACTCCTGAGCAAATGCAAAAGAATAGAAATCATAACAAACAGTCTCTCAGACTACGGTGCAATCAAATTAGAACTCAGGATTAAGAAGGTAACTCAAAAATGCACAACTACTGGAAAGTGAACAACCTGCTGCTGAATTACTACTGGGTAAATAATGAAATTAAGGCAGAAATAAATAAATTCTTTGAAACCCATGAGACCAAAGACACAACGTATCAGAATCGCTGGAACACAGCTAAAGCAGTGTTTAGAGGGAAATTTACAGCACTAAATGCCCACAAGAGAAAGCAGGAAAGATCTAAAATTGACACCCTAACATCACAATTAAAAGTACTGGAGAATCAAGAGCAAACAAATTCAAAAGTTAGCAGAAGACAAGAAATAACTAAGATCAGAGCCAAACTGAAGGATATAGATACACAAAAAAACCTTCAAAACATCAATGAATCCAGGAGCTGGTTTTGTGAAAAGTTCAACAAAATAGATAGACTGCCAGCCAGAATAACGAAGAAGAAGATAGAGAAGGAGCTGGTATCATTCCTTCTGAAACTATTCTAAACAATAGAAAAAGAGAGACTTCTCCCTAACTCATTTGATGAGGCCAGCATCATGCTGATACCAAAAGCTGGCAGAGACACAACAAAAAAAGAAAATTTCAGGCCAATATCCCTGATGAATATCAATGCAAAATCCTCAATAAAATACTGGCAAACCGAATTCAGCAGCACATCAAAAAGCTTATCCACCACGACCAAGTCAGCTTCATAGCTGGGATGGAAGGCTGCTTCAACATCCACAAATCAATAACCGTAATCCACCACATAAACAGTACCGATGACAAAAACCACATGATTATCTCAATAGATGCAGTAAAGGCCTTTGACAAAATTCAACTCCCCTTCATGCTAAAAACTGTCAATAAACTAGATGTTGACGGAACGTATCTCAAAATAATAAAAGCTATTTATGACAAACCCACAGACGATATCATTCTGAATGGGCAAAAACTGAAAGCATTCCCTTTGAAAACTGCCACAAGACAGGGATGTTCTTTCTCACCACTCCTCTTCAACCTAGTATCGGAAGTTCTGGCTGGGACAATCAGGCAAGAGAAAGAAATAAAGGGTACTCAAATAGGAAGAGAGAAAGTCAATTGTCTCTGTTTGTAGATGACATGATTGTATATTTAGAAAATCCCATCATCTCAGCTCAAAATCTTTTTAAGCTGATAAGTAAATTCAGCAGTCTCAGGATACAAAATTAATGTGCAAAAATCACAAGCATTTCTATACACCAATAATAGACAGAGAGCCAAACCATGAGTGAACTCCCATTCACAATTGCTACTAAGAGAATAAAATACTTAGGAATACAATTTACAAGGGATGTGAAGGATCACTTCAAGGAGAACTACAAATGACTGCTCAAGGAAATAAGAGGGGACACAAACAAATGGAAAAACGTTCCATGCTCATGGACAGGAAGAATCAATATGGTGAAAATGGCCATACTGATCAAAGTAATTATAGATTCAATGCTATCCCCATGAAGCTACAATTGACTTTCTTCACAGTTAGAAAAAAACTACTTTAAATATCATATGGAACCAGAAAATAGTCCTCATAGCAGACAATCCTAAGCAAAAAGAACAAAGCAGGGGGCATCACGCTACCTGACTTCAAACTGTACTACGAGTCTACAGTAACCAAAACCACATGGTACTGGTACCAAAACAGATATATAGACCAATGGAACGGAACAGAGACCTCAGAAATAACACCACACATCTACAACCATCTGACCTTTGGCAAACCTGAGAAAAACAAGCAATGGGAAAAGGATTCCCTATTTGATAAATGGTGTTGGGAAAAGTGGTTAGCCATATACAGAAAAATGAAACTGGACCCCTTCCTCACACCTTATACAAAAATTAACTCAAGACTTAAACGTAAGAGCTAAAACCATAAAAAACCCTAGAAGAAATCCAAGGCAATACCATTCAGGACACAGGCATGGGCAAAAACTTCATAACTAAAACATCAAAAGCAATGGCAACGAAAGCCAAAATTGACAAACGGGATATAATTAAACTAAAGAGCTTCTGCACAGCAAAATAAACTATCATCAAAGTGAACAGGCAACCTACAGAATGGGAGAATATTTTTGCAGTCTATCCATCTGGCAAAGGCTGATTTCCAGAATCTACAAAGAACTTAAACAAATTTACAAGAAAAAAACAACCCCATCAAAAAGTGGGTGAAGGATATGAACAGACACTTCTCAAAATAAGACATCTATTTTTTATTTTCATTTTATTTTATGTATTTATTTATTTTTTGAGATGGAATCTCACTCTGTCACCCAGGCTGGAATGCAGTGGTGCAATCTCCACTCACTGCAACCTCCAGCCCCCAGGATTCAAGTGATTATCCTACCTCAGCCTCCCAAGTAATGGGGATTAGAGGTGCCTGCCACAGTGCCTGGCTAATTTTTGTATTTTTATTAGAGACGGGGTTTCAGCATCTTGGCCAGGCTAGTCTTGAACTCCTGACCTCGTGATCTACTAGCCTCGGGCTCCCAAGGTGCTGGGATTACAGGCGTGAGCCATCGCGGCCGGCAAAAGAAGACATTTATGCAGCCAAAAACATATGGCAAAAAAGGTCATCATCACCGTTCATTAGAGAAATGTAAATCAAAATCACAATGAGATATCATCTCATGCCAGTTAGAATGGCGATCATTAAAATGTCAGGAAACAACAGATGCTGGAGAGGATGTGGAAAAATAGGAATGCTTTTACACTGTTGGTGGGAGTGCAAGTTAGTTCAAACATTGTGGAAGACAGTGTGGTGATTCCTCAAGGATCTAGAAACAGAAATACCATTTGCCCCAGCAATCCCATTACTGAGTATATACCCAGAGGATTATAAATCATTCTACTATAAAGACACATGCACACGTATATTTATTGTGGCACTGTTCACAACAGCAAAGACTTGGAACCAACCCAAATGTCCATCAATGATAGACTAGATAAAGAAAATGTGGCACACATACACCATGGAATACTATGCAGACATAGCAAAGGATGAGTTAATGTCCTTTGCAGGGACATGGATGAAGTTGGAAAATATCATTCTTACCAAACTAACACAAGAACATAAAACCAAACACCTCACGTTCTCACTCATAAGTGGGAGTTGAACAATGAGAACACATGGACACAGGGAGGGAAACATCACACACTGGGGCCTATTTGGGGGTAGGGGGCTAGAGAAGGGACAGCATTAGGAGAGATACCTAATGTAGATGACTGGTTGATGGGTGCAGCAAACCACCATGGCACATGTATACCTATGTAACAAACCTGCACATTCTACACATATACCCCAGAACTTAAAGTATAATAATAATAGTAATAATTATAAGAAGAAAATTGAAAAAGAAGAAAGAATATGAACATGGTCGGGCATGGTGACTCACTCCTGTAATTCCAGCACTTTGGGAGGCCGAGGCGAGCAGATCTCTTAGGTCAGGAGTTCAAGACCAGCCTGGCCAACATGGTGAAACCCCGTCTCTACTAAAAATACAAAAAAAAAGCCAGACATGGTGGTGCACACCTGTAATCCTAGCTACTGGAAGACTGAGGCAGGAGAATCACTTGAAGCTGGGAGGCAGAGGTCGCAGTGAGCTGAGATCATGCCACTGCACTCCAGCCTAGGTGACAAAGCAAAACTCCATCTCAAAAAAAAAAAAAGAACACGAACATGAACAGGTTTTGTTATATAAAACGCCCACTACTCATAGGAAGGGTTGTTGAGAACAGTATCCTCTTGATCATTTCCTGGCCAGGCCCTGGTCCTTGTTTTTGCCTAGGTCAAGACTCAAATCCCAGCCTTCAAGCCTACAACCTGAACCAGCCTCTGACAGATGAATAAGATGCTTCTACTCAGAGTGTCTGTGTTGGAGAAGGGAGTGTAGAGGCAAGGGAGTAATATCCTCCTGAAGACTAGGAAGGTAGACATGAATCTTACTATTTTCTCGATTTATTTATTTATTTATTTAGAGACAGACTTTCACCCTTGTTGCCCAGGCTGGAGTGCAATGGTGCGATCTCAGCTCACCGAAACCTCCGCCTCCCAGATTCAAGCAATTATCCTGCCTCAGCCTCCCAAGTAGCTGGGATTACAGGCACATGCCACCACACCTGGATAATTTTGTATTTTTAGTAGAGACAAAGTTCCTCCATGTTGGTCAGGCTGGTCTCGAACTCCCGACCTCAGGTGATCCGCCTGCCTCAGCCTCCCAAAGTGCTGGGTTTACAGGCGTGAGCCATTACACCCAGCATATTAATATTACTTTTTAAAAATAGAGATAAGGTTTCATTGTGTTGCCCAGGCTGATCTCAAACTCCTGAACTCAAGCAATCCTCCTGCCTTGTCTAAAGTGCTGGGATTACAGGCATGTGCCACTGTGCCCATTTCTATTTTGTCAAATATTTACCAGAGAAATTCTTCTCTATGCCTGGTTGAAATTGGAATTAGACTGTGATTAATCCCAGTCCATGCCCCCTGAATATCTGTGTTCCAAGGAGATGGAACATAGATGTGCCCTATCAACCACGTAGCCTTTCTTTGGGTGATTAAAGATGGATCCCAAAGAGACCAGCTTCACTGCCACCTCTGCCAGGATCCTTCACTCAGCCTTCTGTTCCTTGTTTTGTTTAATTTTCCCCCAGGAGACATGAACCTCAGCTTAGATTAGGAAAAGCTATGAAAAAGCTAGGTGTTTGTTTGTTTCCCACAAGAGAAATTCATTTTATTTTATTTATTTTCTTTTATTTTATTTTTTGAGATGGAGTTTTGCTCTTGTCACCCAGGTTGGAGTGCAGTGGCGTGACGTAAGCTCACTGCAACCTCCACCTCCTGGGTTCAAGCGATTCTCTAGCCTCAGCCTCCTGAGTAGTTGGGATTTCAGGTGCCCACCACCACACCTGGCTAATTTTTGTGTTTTTAGTAGAGACGGGGTTTCACCATCTTGGCCAGGCTGGTCTTGAACTCCTAACCTCAGGTGATCCGGCCCCCTCGACATCCCAAAGTGCTGGGATTATGGGTGTGAGCCACTACACCCAGCCAAAATGACTTAAAGACTTTTTTTTTCTTTTCTTTTTTCTTTCCTTCTTTTTTTTTTTTTTTTTTTTTGGGGGGGGGGGGGGGGGGGGGAACGAAGTTTCACTCTTGTTGCCTGAAGGCTGGAGTGCAATAGCACGATTTCAGTTCACTGCAACCTCTCCCTCCCAGGTTCAAGCACTATTCCTGCCTCAGCCTCCTGAGTAGCTGGGATTACAGGCATGCTCCACCACGCCTGGCTAATTTTGTATTTTTTTTTTTTTTTTTATACTTTAAGTTCTAGGGTACATGTGCATAACGTGCAGGTTTGTTACATATGTATACTTGTGCCATGTTGCTGTGCTGCACCCATCAACTCGTCAGCACCCATCAACTCGTCATTTACATCAGGTATAACTCCCAATGCAATCCCTCCCCCCTCCCCCCTCCCCCCTCCCCATGATAGGCCCCAGTGTGTGATGTTCCCCTTCCCGAGTCCAAGTGATCTCATTGTTCAGTTCCCACCTATGAGTGAGAACAGGCGGTGTTTGGTTTTCTGTTCTTGTGTTAGTTTGCTAAGAATGATGGTTTCCAGCTGCATCCATGTCCCTACAAAGGACACAAACTCATCCTTTTTTTATGGCTGCATAGTATTCCATGGTGTATATGTGCCACATTTTCTTAATCCAGTCTGATACTGATGGACATTTGGGTTGATTCCAAGTCTTTGCTATTGTGAATAGTGCTGCAATAAACGTACGTGTGCATGTGTCTTTATAGCAGCATGATTTATAATCCTTTGGGTATATACCCAGTAATGGGATGGCTGGGTCATATGGTACATCTAGTTCTAGATCCTTGAGGAATCACCATACTGTTTTCCATAATGGTTGAACTAGTTTACAATCCCACCAACAGTGTAAAAGTGTTCCTATTTCTCCACATCCTCTCCAGCACCTGTTGTTTCCTGACTTTTTAATGATCGCCATTCTAACTGGTGTGAGATGGTATCTCATTGTGGTTTTGATTTGCATTTCTCTGATGGCCAGTGATGATGAGCATTTTTTCATGTGTCTGTTGGCTGTATGAATGTCTTCTTTTGAGAAATGTCTGTCCATATCCTTTGCCCACTTTTTGATGGGGTTGTTTGTTTTTTTCTTGTAAATTTGTTTGAGTTCTTTGTAGGTTCTCGATATTAGCCCTTTGTCAGATGAGTAGATTGCAAAAATGTTCTCCCATTCTGTAGGTTGCCTGTTCACTCTGATGGTAGTTTCTTTTGCTGTGCAGAAGCTCTTTAGTTTAATTAGATCCCATTTGTCAATTTTGGTTTTTACTGCCGTTGCTTTTGGTGTTTTAGACATGAAGTCTTTGCCCATGCCTATGTCCTGAATGGTACTACCTACGTTTTCCTCTAGGGTTTTTATGGTATTAGGTCTAACATTTAAGTCTCTAATCCATCTTGAATTAATTTTCGTATAAGGAGTAAGGAAAGGATCCAGATTCAGCTTTCTACTTATGGCTAGCCAATTTTCCCAGCACCATTTATTAAATAGGGAATCCTTTCCCCATTTCTTGTTTCTCTCAGGTTTGTCAAAGATCAGATGGCTGTAGATGTGTGGTATTATTTCTGAGGACTCTGTTCTGTTCCATTGGTCTATATCTCTGTTTTGGTACCAGTACCATGCTGTTTTGGTTACTGTAGCCTTGTAGTACAGTTTGAAGTCAGGTAGCGTGATGCCTCCAGCTTTGTTCTTTTGACTTAGGATTGTCTTGGAGATGCGGGCTCTTTTTTGGTTCCAGATGAACTTTAAAGCAGTTTTTTCCAAGCCTGTGAAGAAACTCATTGGTAGCTTGATGGGGATGGCATTGAATCTATAAATAGCCTTGGGCAGTATGGCCATTTTCACGATAATGATTCTTCCTATCCATGAGCATGGTATGTTCTTCCATTTGTTTGTGTCCTCTTTTATTTCACTGAGCAGTGGTTTGTAGTTCTCCTTGAAGAGGTCCTTTACATCCCTTGTAAGTTGGATTCCTAGGTATTTTATTCTCTTTGAAGCAATTGTGAATGGAAGTTCATTCATGATTTGGCTCTCTGTTTGTCTGTTACTGGTGTATACGAATGCTTGTGATTTTTGCACATTAATTTTGTATCCTGAGACTTTGCTGAAGTTGCTTTTCAGCTTAAGGAGATTTTGGGCTGAGACAATGGGATTTTCTAAATATACAATCATGTCATCTGCAAAGAGGGACAATTTGACTTCTTCTTTTCCTAACTGAATACCCTTGATTTCTTTCTCTTGCCTGATTGCCCTAGCCGGAACTTCCAACACTATGTTGAATAGGAGTGGTGAGAGAGGGCATCCCTGTCTTGTGCCAGTTTTCAAAGGGAATTTTTCCAGTTTTTGCCCATTCAGTATGATATTGGCTGTGGGTTTGTCATAAATAGCTCTTATTATTTTGAGGTACGTTCCATCAATACCGAATTTGTTGAGCGTTTTTAGCATGAAGGGCTGTTGAATTTTGTCAAAAGCCTTTTCTGCATCTATTGAGATAATCATGTGGTTCTTGTCTTTGGTTCTGTTTATATGCTGGATTATGTTTATTGATTTGCGAATGTTGAACCAGCCTTGCATCCCAGGGATGAAGCCCACTTGATCATGGTGGATAAGCTTTTTGATGTGCTGCTGAATCCGGTTTGCCAGTCTTTTATTGAGGATTGTTGCATCGATGTTCATCAGGGATATTGGTCTAAAATTCTCTTTTTTTGTTGTGTCTTTGCCAGGCTTTAGTATCGGGATGCTTTTGGCCTCACAAAATGAGTTAGGGAGGATTCCCTCTTTTTCTATTGATTGGAATAGTTTCAGAAGGAATGGTACCAGCTCCTCCTTGTACCTCTGGTAGAATTCGGCTGTGAATCCATCTGGTCCTGGACTTTTTTTGGATGGTAGGCTATTAATTATTGCCTCAATTTCAGAGCCTGCTATTGGTCTATTCAGGGATTCAACTTCTTCCTGGTTTAGTCTTGGAAGAGTGTAAGTGTCCAGGAAATTATCCATTTCTTCTAGATTTTCTAGTTTATTTGCATAGAGGTGTTTATAGTATTCTCTGATGGTAGTTTGTATTTCTGTGGGGTCGGTGGTGATATCCCCTTTATCATTTTTTATTGCTTCTATTTGATTCTTCTCTCTTTTCTTCTTTATTAGTCTTGCTAGCGGTCTGTCAATTTTGTTGATCTTTTCAAAAAACCAACTCCTGGATTCATTGATTTTTTGGAGGGTGTTTTGTGCCTCTATCTCCTTCAGTTCTGCTCTGATCTTAGTTATTTCTTGCCTTCTGCTAGCTTTTGAATGCGTTTGCTCTTGCTTCTCTAGTTCTTTTAATTGTGATGTTAGAGTGTCAATTTTAGATCTTTCCTGCTTTCTCTTTTGGGCATTTAGTGTTATAAATTTCCCTCTACACACTGCTTTAAATGTGTCCCAGAGATTCTGGTATGTTGTATCTTTGTTCTCATTGGTTTCAAAGAACATCTTTATTTCTGCCTTCATTTCGTTATGTACCCAGTAGTCATTCAGGAGCAGGTTGTTCAGTTTCCATGTAGTTGAGCGGTTTTGAGTGAGTTTCTTAATCCTGAGTTCTAGTTTGATTGCACTGTGATCTGAGAGACGGTTTGTTATAATTTCTGTTCTTGTACATTTGCTGAGAAGTGCTTTACTTCCAATTATGTGGTCAATTTTGGAATAAGTACAATGTGGTGCTGAGAAGAATGTATATTCTGTTGATTTGGGGTGGAGAGTTCTATAGATGTCTATTAGGTCTGCTTGCTGCAGAGATGAGTTCAATTCCTGGATATCCTTGTTCACTTTCTGTCTCATTGATCTGTCTAATGTTGACAGTGGAGTGTTGAAGTCTCCCATTATTATTGTATGGGAGTCTAAGTCTCTTTGTAAGTCTCTAAGGACTTGCTTTATGAATCTGGGTGCTCCTGTATTGGGTGCATATATATTTAGGATAGTTAGCTCTTCCTGTTGAATTGATCCTTTTACCATTATGTAATGGCCTTCTTTGTCTCTTTTGATCTTTGATGGTTTAAAGTCTGTTTTATCAGAGACTAGGATTGCAACCCCTGCTTTTTTTTTGTTCTCCATTTGCTTGGTAAATCTTCCTCCATGCCTTTATTTTGAGCCTATGTATGTCTCTGCATGTGAGATGGGTCTCCTGAATACAGCAGACTGATGGGTCTTGACTCTTTATCCAGTTTGCCAGTCTGCGTCTTTTAATTGGAGCATTTAGTCCATTTACATTTAAGGTTAAGATTGTTATGTGTGAACTTGATCCTGCCATTATGATATTAACTGGTTATTTTGCTCGTTAGTTGATGCAGTCTCTTCCTAGCTTTGGTGGTCTTTACATTTTGGCATGTTTTTGCAATGGCTGGTACCGGTTGTTCCTTTCCATGTTTAGTGCTTCCTTCAGGGTCTCTTGTAAGGCAGGCCTAGTGGTGACAAAATCTCTAAGCATTTGCTTATCTGTAAAGGATTTTATTTCTCCTTCACTTATGAAACTTAGTTTGGCTGGATATGAAATTCTGGGTTTAAAATTCTTTTCTTGAAGAATGTTGAATATTGGCCCCCACTCTCTTCTGGCTTGGAGAGTTTCTGCCGAGAGATCTGCCGTTAGTCCGATGGGCTTCCCTTTGTGGGTAACCCGACCTTTCTCTCTGGCTGCCCTTAAGATTTTTTCCTTCATTTCAACTTTGGTGAATCTGGCAATTATGTGTCTTGGAGTTGCTCTTCTCGAGGAGTATCTTTGTGGCGTTCTCTGTATTTCCTGGATTTGAATGTTGGCCTGCCCTACTAGGTTGGGGAAGTTCTCCTGGATGATATCCTGAAGAGTGTTTTCCAACTTGGTTCCATTTTCCCCCTCACTTTCAGGCACCCCAATCAGACGTAGATTTGGTCTTTTTACATAATCCCATACTTCTTGCAGGCTTTGTTCATTTCTTTTTCTTCTTTTTTCTTTTGGTTTCTCTTCTCGCTTCATTTCATTCATTTGCTCCTCAATCGCTGATACTCTTTCTTCCAGTTGATCGAGTCGGTTACTGAAGCTTGTGCATTTGTCACATATTTCTCGTGTCTTGGTTTTCATCTCTTTCATTTCGTTTATGACCTTCTCTGCAATAATTACTCTAGCCATCAATTCTTCCACTTTTTTTTCAAGATTTTTAGTTTCTTTGCGCTGGGTACGTAATTCCTCCTTTAGCTCTGAGAAGTTTGATGGACTGAAGCCTTCTTCTCTCATCTCGTCAAAGTCATTCTCCGTCCAGCTTTGATCCATTGCTGGCGATGAGCTGCGCTCCTTTGCCGGGGGAGATGCACTCTTATTTTTTGAATTTCCACCTTTTCTGCCCTGCTTTTTCCCCATCTTTGTGGTTTTATCTGCCTCTGGTCTTTGATGATGATGGTGACGTACTGATGGGGTTTTGGTGTAGGTGTCCTTCCTGTTTGATAGTTTTCCTTCTAACAGTCAGGACCCTCAGCTGTAGGTCTGTTGGAGATTGCTTGAGGTCCACTCCAGATCCTGTTTGCCTGGGTGTCAGCAGCAGAGGCTGCAGAAGATAGAATATTGCTGAACAGCGAGTGTACCTGTCTGATTCTTGCTTTGGAGGCTTCCTCTCAGGGGTGTGCTCAACCCTGTGAGATGTGGGGTGTCAGACTGCCCCTAGTGGGGGATGTCTCCCAGTTAGGCTTCTCAGGGGTCAGGGACCCACTTGAGCAGGCAGTCTGTCCCTTCTCAGATCTCAACCTCCATGTTGGGAGATCCACTGCACTCTTCAAAGCTGTCAGACAGAGTCGTTTGCGTCTGCAGAGGTTTCTGCTGCTTTTGTTTGTTTACTGCGCCCTGTCCCCAGAGGTGGTGTCTACAGAGACAGGCAGGTTCCCTTGAGCTGCTGTGAGCTCCACCCAGTTCGAGCTTCCCAGCGGCTTTGTTTACCTACTTAAGCCTCAGCAATGGCAGGCGCCCCTCCCCCAGCCTGGCTGCTCCCTTGCCGTGAGATCGCAGACTGCTGTGCTAGCAATGAGGGAGGCTCCGTGGGCGTGGGACCTTCCTGGCCAGGTGTGGGATATAATCTCCTGGTGTGCCTGTTTGCTTAAAGTGCAGTATTGGGGTGGGAGTTACCCAATTTTCCAGGTGTTGTGTGTCTCAGTTCCCCTGGCTAGGAAAAGGGATTCCCTTTCCCCTTGCGCTTCCCAGGTGAGGCGATGCCTCGCCCTGCTTCAGCTCTTGCTGCTCGGGCTGCAGCAGCTGATCAGCACCTATTGTCTGGCACTCCCTAGTGAGATGAACCCAGTACCTCAGTTGAAAATGCAGAAATCACCGGTCTTCTGTGTCGCTGGCGCTGGGAGTTGGAGACTGGAGCTGTTCCTATTCGGCCATCTTGCTCCGCCCCCCCAATTTTGTATTTTTAGTAGAGATGGGGTTTCACCATGTTGGTCAGGCTGGTCTCCAACTCCTGACCTTAGGTGACCCACCCACCTCGGCCTCCCAAAGTGCTAGGATTACAGGCATGAGCCACCGTGCCTGGGAATAAATTATTTTAGAAAAGCTTCTAGTGTATCCTGAGATTGATGGAATTCTATGCTTATTGTCAGAAGCAACATTTTTAAAATTGATAGTTAACAACAAGGTATTGTATATTTCAAAAGCAACCCTTTGAAAGTGGCTAGTTCTAAAGAGAAATAAGGAGGAACAATTAATTTTCTGCAAGGTCTAGTTAAGGAAGTTAAAAAGTTAATTAAGGCAGCAGTCTAACTCAAAGATAGGTTTCAGAGAGAAGCTGAAAGAATTCAGTCTTAGGGGCTGATAGTTAAGGATTTGCAAGGAAGTTACTGGGGCTTGGCACCTTCAATGAAAATTTCTCATGCAGTCCCCACAAATTACTGATGTTAATGAAAGCATCAATTTATTTTTTCTTCCTTATTATTATTATTATTATTATTATTTTAACAGGATCTTGCTCTGTTGCTCAGGCTGGATGGAGTGCAGTGGAGCAATCATAGCATCATAGCTCACTGCAGCCTCAAAATCCTGGGGTTAAGCAGTCCTCCCATTTCAGCCTACTGAATAGCTAGAACTGCAGGTGTGCACCACCACATCTGGCTATTTTTTATTTCTCCGTATGTTGCCCAGGCTGGTCTAGAACTCCTGGGCTCAAGCAATCCTCCTGCCTCAGCCTCCTAAGTTGCTGGGATGATAGGCCTGAGCCACTGCATCTGGCTAAAACATCAATTTATTAAACGGTCTTCATAAATTGTTTTATATCAAGGAAATTTAAAAACTGATTTCTTATGATATTAAGGAATTCTTTAATGTGTAACAAGAGAAAATAGACATATATATATATTTTTAAGAGTCCTTATCTTGGCCAGTTGGGGTGGCTCAAGCCTGTAATCCCAGCACTTTGGGAAGCCAAGGCGGGTGGAACACTTGAGGTCAGGAGTTCGAGACCAACCTGGCCAACATGGTGAAACTCCTTCTCTACTAAGAATACAAAAATTAGCCAGGTATGATGGCGGGTTCCTGTAATCTCAGCTACTCGGGAGGCTGAGGCAGGAGAATCACTTGAACCTGGGAGGCAGAGGTTGCAGTGAGCCAGGATCATGTCACTGTACTCCAGACTGGGTGATAGAGCAAGACTCAGTCTCAAAAAAAAAAAAAAAAAAAAAAGAGAGAAAAAAGAGTCCTTACCTTTTAGAAATACATACTGAAGAGAGGTAGAGGAGAAAAAAAAGAAAAAAGAAAAGAAGGCAGAGAAGAAGAAAAAAAAGAAATGCATGCTGAAGTATTTATGGATGAAATAATATAATGTGTGGAATAATCCAGTGGGGAGGGGTTATAGATGAAACCATTAGTTGAAAATTATTGATACTGGATGGTTGATACATGAGGGTCCATTCATTACATTATTCTCTCTACCTTGTATATATTTAAATGTTTCCATAATAAAAAAAGCTTAAAATAAAAATTCAAAAGGAAGTTCTTAATAGGAAAGTAAAATGAGTGGGCAGAAAGATACGGCAGGCATAATCCAGGGTCACCCTCTTCTTTGAACCAATTTCTTCTAACAAAGGCACTGTTGAGTTGGATAGTACCACTCCCTCACCCCCATTCAAGTCCTTCCCAAAATCCCAGGATGTGACTTTACTTTGAAATAGGATCACTGCTAATATAATTAGTCAGGTTAAGATAAAATCATACTGGAGTAGAGTGGGCCCTTGATCTAATATGACTGAAGTCATATTATAAGAGGAGAAGAGATACAAAGACACACAAAGAAAACACTGTGTCAAGTTAGGCAGTTTGGAGTTATGCTACAACAAACCGAGGAATGCCAAAGATTATCAACAATCACCAAAAGCTAGAAGAGAGGCATGAAACAGATTATCCCTCTGAGGCTCCAAAAAAGATCCAATGCTTTTATTTCAGACTTCTGGCTTCTAGAACTGTGAGGAAAAAAATTTCTGGTGTTTGAAGCTGCCTAGATCATGGTACTCAAGGGTAGCCCTAGGACACTAATAAAGGTACCATTGGCTCTGTACACTCCCCTAATGGCTGCATACCTTAACTTTAGACCAATAACCCAAGGCTTTGCTGCTCCAAAGTACAAAAAGCAATTCCCTCCACCGACACACACTCTCAGAATACAGCAAGCCTGTGTGTGCACAAAAGGCTAAGGCGGGGCAATGAAGTCACAGGTAAATCATGGCATGGCCTATCTTTTTGGGCCACTACTTTCACTCAATGGGTAAATAATTTAAACTTCTATTTTTATACTAAAGGAAACATAGACATAGCATGAAGTAAAATGCAAAACTGACATGGTTATTTAGGATAAAACATGAGGCTTAAAAAAATTGATCCTGGCCAGGCGTAGTGGCTCACGCCTGTAATCCCAGCACTTTGGGAGGCCAAGGCAGGGGATCGCTACTAAAAATACAAAAATTAGCTGAGTGTGGTGGCAGGTGCCTGTAATCCCAGCTGCTCGGTAGGCTGAGGCAGGGGAATTTCTTGAACCTGGGAGGCAGAGGTTTCAGTGAGCCGAGATCACGCCACTGCACTCCAGCCTGGGCGACAGAGCAAGACCCTGTCTCAAAAAAAAAAAAAAAAATGTTGATCCTGTAGCTGGCACCAAATCTCTCCAGATCCCCAGGGTTTCAAGGACACTCCTCTCCTCTGAGATATCCTTTTGTGGAAATATTTGAAAAGCACCAACCTGAGGGAAATAAGCAGATTTAGTGGTGCTAAGCTTGAAATGTTAACTATAAAGTAAGGAAAATTCCAGATGGATCTAAGATTTAAATGTTAAGAAAGAAAGAGACTAATGAATGTATAAGAAGAAACATGTATAACCCTTAAGTGAAGAAACTCTAAACATGATACAAAATCCGAAAGCCATACAAGAAAATATTGATACATTTCACATAACATTTAAAATTTTTGCATCACAAAAATATATATGACAAAGTCAAAACACAAACAACAAAGTGGTATCAGATTTTATAACACATAAAACAGGTAAGAGAGGGGCTGCTTTCCTCAATAACAAAAAGATCATATAAATCAATAAGACTAAGATGAATAACAATGCAAAATGGGGAAAGGGCATGAACAGTAAGTAGACAGTAAGAGAGATGAATTACTGATAAAGATGCTCATCATCACTCATAATGAAAGAAATTAAAATTAAAGTGAGATACAACTTTTCACCTATAAGATTATTAAGTTTGTTAATTCTTACTGCAAGTGACAGTGTGGGAAAACAGTCCATCTTCTACACAACCTATTAAGAGTATAAATTGGGCAATCTCATTGGAGGGCAATTTGTCAGTATTTATCAAAAATGTTAAGTGTGTGCCAGGTGTAGTAGCTCATGCCTGTAATCCTAGCACTTTGGGAGGCTGAGGCAGGCAGATCACTTGAGGTCAGGAGTATGAGACCAACATGATGAAACCCCGTCTCTACAAAAAATACAAAACAATTAGTGGGTGGCACGTGTCTGTGGTGCCAGCTACTCGGGAAGCTGAGGGACAAGATTCACTTGAACCCGGGATGCAGAGGTTGCAGTGAGCTGAGATCACATCACTGCACTCCAGCCTTCCAGCCTAGGTGACAAAGTGACACTCTTGTCAAAAAAAAAAAAAAAAAAAAAAAGTTAAATGTGCATACTCTTTGATCCAACAGTTATATTTCTAGGAATTTAGCCTGCAGATATATCACACCTGTGCATGGACATGTGTACAAGGATAGTCACTATACCATCGTTTCTAGTAGCAAAAGACTGGGTGTTGGGGGGGGTTGGAATCCCCAAATATTCATCATTTAGGGACTGATCAGTTAAACTGAGGTACAAACTCTACCTCCATCTATATCTCTATTAAAAAGAGTGAGGTGAATATGTTTGTACTCATATGGAAAAGCATCCAAATAGTTAAGGAGACAAAGTAAGGCAGAGAACAGTGTAACTGGTTTGAGTCCATTTGTGTGAATAAAAAAAAAATAAAATAAAAAAGTTGTTCTATAGAAATATTAACATTTTTTCAAAGGAACACACAAGAAACTGTTTTCATTGGGTACCCTTGTGGAAAGAACCTGGTAATCTGGCTGTTTGTACTGCTTTCCTATGTGCAGGTACTGTTTTTAAAATTTTAAAAAAAAAATAACTAGTTAATTTTAAAATAACTTTTACCTACTGCCCAAATAAAGAGAGTACAGTAATGCCTAAATCTTTCAGTTATTGTTTTTGCCACTTTCACTGGGAGGGGGACAAGACTAAAGTCAAACTGTGTGTGTCCCTTGGTAAAACCCAAACAGGAGATTTTTTTTTCCCAGTGACAACCAGTTTAATTTAGCAGGGTGTGGAGGCAGAGCACTATACCGAGTATTCTATAAAGATGTATTCTCAGGCCGGGCGCGGTGGCTCAGGCCTGTAATCCCAGCAGTTTGGGAGGCCAAGTCAGACTGATCACGAGGTCAAGAGTTTGAGACCAGTCTGGCCAATATGGTGAAACTGCGTTTCTACTAAAAATACAAAAATTAGCCAGGTGTGGTGGCATGTGCCTGTAGTTCCAGCTACTTGGGAGGCGGAGGCAGAAGAATTGTTTGAACCCAGGAGGTGGAGGTTGCAGTGAGCCTAGATCGTGCCATTGCACTCCATCCTGGGTGACAGAGAGAGACTCCAAAAATAAAAATAAATAAAGATGAAAAGATGTACTTTCAAGGGCAAGTAAGACCTATTTCTCTGGCCCCTCTCCCATGGTGGCACAAAGGCACAGGAGTGCTGCTAGACTCCTTGCTCTATATGAATTAATCCTTTATAGTGAGGAAGTTTCTGAGGGGGATATCTGATATTGGTGACCCCCAAACACCTCAAAGATGGTACCTAGCATCTCAACAACTGTGTGAGTGCAGAAGATCAAGCTGTCTAGCAGATTATCAGGCAAAGTTGTCATGAAGCTCCTTATTTGGGGCAAGATGAAATGTTCCATAAAAGCCTTATACAGGAACATTAGTTGTGTGTGAGGAATCAGGAGTAGCTGACATCACAAGATCATCTCCAAGGCACATAATTATCAAATTCTCCAGGGTTGAAATAAAAGAGAAAATGTTAAGGGCAGCCAGAGAGAAAGGCCAAGTCACCTACAAAAAAAAAAAAAAAAAAAAAAAAAGCCCATCAGACTAACAGCAGACCTCTCAGCTGAAATTCTACAAGCCAGAAGAGATGGGGGGGCCCAATATTCAACATTCCTAAAGAAAAGAAATCCCAATCCAGAATTTCGTATCCAGCCAAACTAAGCTTCGTAAGTGAAGGAGAAATAAGATCCTTTTCAGGCAAGTAAATGCTGAGGAAATTCATTACCACCAGACCTGCCTTACAAGAGCTAGTGAAGGAAGCACTAAATACGGAAAGGAAAAACCATTACCAGGCACTACAAAAACACACTGAAGTACACAGATCACTGACACTATAAAGTAACCACATAAACAAGTGTACAAAATAACCAGCTAAAATGATGACAGGATCAAATCCACACAGAACAATACTAACCTCAAATTGAAACAGGCTAAATGACCTAATTAAAAGATAGAGAGTGGTAAGCTGGATAAAGAACCAAGACCATTGTTTTGAAGAGACCCATCTCACATGCAGTGACAAACATAGGCTCAAAATAAAGGGATGGAGAAAAATCTATCAAGCAAATGGAAAACAGAAAAAAGCAGGGGTTGCAATCCTAGTTTTTGACAAAACAGACTTTAAACCAACAAAGATTTTTTAAAAGACAAAGAAGGGCATTACATAATGGTAAAGGGTTCAACTCAACAAGATTTAACTATCCTAAATATAATACGCACCCAACACAGGAGCACCCTGATTCATAAAGCAATTTCTTAGAGACCTTCAAAGAGACTTAGACACCCACAGAATAATAGTGGGAGACTTAAACATCCCACTGACAGTATTAGACAGATCATTGAGACAGAAAATTAGCAAAGATATTCAGGATCTGAACTCAGCACTGGATCAAATGGATCTGTTACATATTTACAGAAATCTCCACTCAAAAACAACAGAATATACATTCTTCTCATCACCACATGGCACATGCTCTAAAATCAATCGCATAAGGCTGGGCCCAGTGGCTCACACCTGTAATCCCAGCACTTTCGGAGGCTGAGGCGGGCAGATTACCTGAGATCAGGAGCTCGAGAGCAGCCTGGCCAACATGGTAAAACCCCATCTCTACTAAAAATACAAAAATTAGCCGGGCATGGTGGCGCATGCCTGTAGTCTCAGCTCCTCAGGAGGCTGAGGCAGGAGAATCGCTTGAACCCGGGAAGCGAAGGTTGCAGTGAGCCAAGATTGTGCCATTGCACTCCAGCCTGGGCAACAAGAGTGAAACTCCATCTCAAAAAAAACTAAAAATAAAAATAAATCACATAATAGAAAGTAAAACACTCCTCAGCAGATGGAAGAGAACTGAAATTATAACAAACAATCTCTTGGGCCACAGTGCAATCAAATTAGAAGCCAAGACTAAGAAATTCACTCAAAGCCATACAATTACATTACAATTACATGAAAATTGAATAACCTGCTCCTAAATGACTTCTGGGTCGATAATGAAATTGAGGCAGAAATGAAGAAGTTCTTTAAAACTAATGAGAACAAAGATACAACATACCATAGTCTCTAGAACACAGCTATGGCAGTGTTAAGAGGGAAATTTGTAGCACTAAATGCCCACATCAAACAGTTAGAAAGATCTCAAATTAACAACCTAACATCACAACTAAAAGAACTAGAAGTAGATGAGGTCTAGAGAAAATGAGGGTCAGTGAGCCATCCCTTGGGAGGCAGAGGTAAAAGGAGGAATGACTTCTCTCAGGCTTGCTGGCCCTAATCCCAAGAGGCAAGGCTGAAGGTGGAAGCTGGAAGGCAGAAGCCGGTTCATTCCCCTACTCTACACCACCTCCAGTGACTCAGAGACTTAGGATGATAGAGCAGCATGGATCCCACAGAGACCAAGAAGTCCCTCTCTGTCTCATGTTACAGAGATCTAAGATGAAATTTTCCCAAGTCACACAGCAATTCAGTGGCAGAGCTGGAGCTACAGCTCAGACCATGTGGCTCCAAATTTAGTGCTCTTTCAATAATATTAGGCTGCCCTAGCAACTCAATGGTGGACAAACAAAATACCCCCACTAGGTTGCAAGGGAGTCTGGCTGAGATCCCATGGTTCCATCAAGCAGAGGAGATGAAACTGAATCACCCTGGCCTCCCTAAACCCTCATCCCAGCAAACATTGCTCATAACCACTACCTTCACAATCTGGGAGCTGTTTATAAATAACTTTCTCAAATGTTCTGGGATCTCTTGCTCCACTTCCAAACTCACCTCTGACAAAGTCACCTCTGCCACCGTGATGCACCTTTTTCTTCTCTCTCTCTCTGTTTGGCCTCAGCTTTCCAGAAGAGCCCTGCTGGACAGCCCCAGGAATGCTGAGGTAGTGAAGCTGACTACACCCTTCATTTAGGTTTTGCTAAACTATCTGAGACTTGGGGTCAGTAGCCTGCCCTGAAATCGATGAGGTAGGCACTTTGGGAGGCTGAGGCAGGCAGATCATCTGAGGTCAGGAGTTTGAGACCAGCCTGGTCAACATGTTGAAACCCCGTCTCTACTAAAAATACAAAAATTAGCCAGGCGTGGTGAGGGGCACCTGTAATCCCAGCTACTTGGGAGGCAGAGGCAGGAGAATCACTTGAACCCAAGAAGCAGAGGTTGCAGTGAGCTGAGATCATGCTACTGCACTCCAGCCTAGGCAATGGAGTGAGACTCCATCTCAAAAAAAAACAAAAACAAAAGAAAAACGCAAAGAAGAGTCAGGACATAAAGAGCTATGGAGAAGTGGCCCTCAGTCAAGAGAAAGCAGGCAGCCTGCTCTGGCTTCCTTGCCCAAAGGTGGCTCATTTCTGGCCCCTGGGAAAAAAGGTGAATGGGATAAAATGGATCCCAAGGTCAAGAAAGAGTCTCATATGAGGGAGAGAGATGACTCTAACTTGACTACTGTTCAAGTTCCTTTCTGCTTCCCAGCAAAAGCTCTCACAGAACATTGAACTGTCCAGCCCCTTGTAGGACAAAGGGAAGAGTGAAGTCCACCAAGAGAGGGAAATGGTGAGGAGGCAACTAAGCCCAGACTGTAATCTTAGCCTTTTGCTACACTGTAATGGTGTAGATATAAAACAGTCTACACCATTCCAGGACATAGAGATGGGTGTCTTTCTTGGAGTCGCTAGAGACTGATATGGTTTGGCTGTGTCCCCACCCAAATCTCATCTTGAATGGTGGCTCCCATAATTCCTATGTGTCATGGGAGTGTTTGAAATGCTTGTTCCCCAGTGCCGTAAAGAAAGAGCATTTAAACACAAATTTAACTTCCTCAGCAAGGCCATTTTTATACTTTCTGCAGAAAGGGTACACTTGCCAGCAGTTTTGCCACGAGAGTACACCGAACAAAGGAGATAGGGTCATTTATAACCTGACACGTCCACCCTACTGCTGTGTCCAGTTTCCATGTGGTGGAACAGGACCTCACATTCTGTATTTGTCCTGATTGCCTAGCAACTTAAAACTTTTTAAAAGAGGCAAAGGCAGAGGAGAACAAAGGAAGGAGGAATCAACTTGTAGAACGCTGAGAAAGGTGAAAACACCTTCAAATAAGGAAGAGGAACAGGCTATGGCCTAATGCTTGCTTAGACCAGTATAAGCATGCCAGGGCAAATATTCAGGCTAAATTGGGGGAGCTAAGAACGTAAAGTACATTGATTTCTTTATAACAGCTAGCAGATATTTAAGAATGTTAGCACAAGTCTTTTAATAAATTTTGCTTCTAAAAGAAGTTACTATTTATTCCTAATTAGATGGGGAGGAAAGTCTTTGAAAAGGAATCTCGACTTTACTTTTTGCAGGAGGGAATTGGTGAATCATGGAGGCAGGTCTTTCCCTTGCTGTTCTCATGATAGTGATTAGGTCTCACGAGATCTGATGGTTTTATAAAAGGGAGTTCCCTTACCCAAGCCCTCTTGCCTGCTGCCATGTAAGATGTGACTTTGCTCCTCATTTGTCTTCAGCCATGATTGTGAGGTCTCTCCAGCCATGTGGAACTGTGAGTCAATTAAATCTCTTTCCTATGTAAATTATCCAGTCTTGGGTATGTCCTTATTAGCGGCATGAGAACAGAGTAATATAGAGACCATGCCCCAAACAGCCACCAGCTACCCTATCTTGGTAAACTCCACAGTGTATGAGAGAGGAGAAAATAGCTCTTCAGCATTGGGGCAGCTGAGTTTTTGAGTCCCTAGAATGGGGCCTGATAGGATTTCTTTAGAGAAACCAAGGTGAGTGTTTGGGGAAGAGGTCAACATGTGTGTGTATAACTACACTAATACGGTAGGCATTAACTCTACTGGGACTGATATTTGGGTAGTATGCAAGGATAGAGTTGTACAGGTTGTTAAAATATATAAAAACTTCTATACTGATTGGTATCACTCTTCACTCGCGCCACCACCACCTTGATTCCTTCATGAAAACTCTTCCCCCTAGGACCTCCCCATATAATTCAACAACCAAAGGATTAATGCCTGGCATAGCAGTGGCCTCCAGGACTCTGCTCTAACACTAGAGCCACCAAAGTTTGTAGGTTCTCAGAGTCCTTTCCAGGTGTCAAATATTCAGAATATCACCCCTAATTATCTGTACATACCCTGGGGAGAAACCAAGGTGCAGAGAGGCCAAGGTCACACAGCTAGTTATATGGCTGATTGTATCCCCTCAAACTTCGTATGTTGAAGCTCTGACCTCCAGCACCTCAGAATGTGACTGTATTTGGAGACTGAGTCTTTAAAGAAGTGATTAAGTTAAAATGAGGCTGTTGGACCCGGCATGGTGGCTCATGCCTGTAATCCCAGCATTTGGGAGGCCAAAGAGGGCAGATCACGAGGTCAGGAGTTTGAGACCAATCTGACCAACATGGTGAAACCCTGTCTCTATTAAAAATACAAAAAAAAAAAAAAAAAAAAATTAGCCGGGTGTGGTGGCGCATGCCTGTAATCCCAGCTACTCAGGAGGCTGAGGAAGGAGAATTGCTTGAACCAGAGAGGCGGAGGTTGCAGTGAGCCGAGATCGCACCACTGCACTCCAGCCTGGGTGACAGAGGGAGACTCTGTCTCAAAACAAACAAACAAACAAACAAAAAACAAACAAACAAACAAAAATCATGAGGCTGTTAGGGTAGGCCCTAATCCAATCTGACTGACATCCTTTTAAGAAAAAAATATAGACTGGGTGCGGAGGCCCGCGCCTATAATCCCAGCACTTTGAGAGGCCGAGGCGGGCGGATCACGAGGTCAGGAGATCAAGACCATCCTGGCCAACATGGTGAAACCCTGTCTCTACTAAAAATACAAAAATTAGCTGGGGGTGATGGCGCGTGCCTGTAGTCCCAGCTACTCGGGAGGCTGAGGCAGGGAGAATTGCTTGAACCTGGGAGGCGGAGTTTGTAGTGAGCTGAGATGGTGCCACTGCACTCCAGCCTGGTGACAGAGCAAGACTCTATCAAAAAAAAAAAAAAAAAAAAAAAAAGAAGAAGAGAATATTGGAAAATACAGACAGACACACCAGGGATGCATTAACACAGAGGAAAGACCATGTTGAAGACACAGCAAGAAGGTAGCCATTCGCAAGCCAAGGAAAGAGGCCGCAAAAGAAATCAACCCTGCTAACACCTTGCTCTTGGAGTTCCAATTTTCACAACTATGAGGAAATAAATTTCTGTTGTTTTAGGCCACCGATTCTGTAGCATTTTTGTTATGGCAGCCCTTACAAACTAACACAAACTAACATAACAGAGAGAGAAATTCACCCCAGGTCTATTTGCCTGCAAGCCCGTGCTCTGAACAGATCCTGCTGTCTCTATTTATACAATGAAGGAAGTCAGCTCTTATGAGAATCCAGTGAGGGAAAGGATTTGGTATAATATTGAGGGACATGACTCCTCAGAGAGTATTCTTATCTGCCAGGAAAGATCTAAGAGCAACGCCTTGTGCACAGTAAGTGCTCATAAAATGTGTATGGTGCTAAATGAGGGTATACCTCAACAAAGGGCCTGAAAGGGAAAAATAACAAGTTTCCTAACCCTAGAGTGCCCAAATCCCAGAAACTGGTGCTAAAAGCAATTCACTGGAAAGCCTTCACTGAATGATGCAAACTAAGGAGTAGAACTAGGGTTGCCAATCAACCCACTAATTTATTCTCCATACCCACACACTCACATGAAACAATGCAAGTCCTCCCCTCCCCACACACTCGTATCAAACTCTGACATACACTCTCACTCACATACAGATACTTGCAAAGCTTACATGAGCTCCCATAGACATATCTTGCCCACACTTTCATATATATTCCGCCATAGTCTTATGCCCTACACTCTGATACAAATGCATTTATTCATATATATTCTCCCAGACACCACAACCTCCCACCATTCACATATATTGCACATACTCCACTACAAGCTCCCATATTTTCACATGCATTTCCTTTGTTTACATACACTTATATGCTCACACATACATATATGGATATTTGAACATACATAGAAAATAGTCTAGCTGGACACAGTGGCTCACACCTGTAATCCCAGCACTTCGGGAGGCCAATACAGGAGGATCACTTGAGTCTGGGAGCTCGAGACCAGCCTGGGCAACATAGGAAGACTCCATCTCTAAAAATATTTTTTAAAAATTAGCCAAGCATGAGGGCATACACCTGTGGTCCCAGCTACTTGGGAGGCTGAGGTGGGAGGATCACTTGAGTCCAGGTGGTCGAGGCTGCAGTGAGCTGTTATCATGTCATGCCACTGCACTCCAGCCTGGGTGACAGAGGAAGACTCAGTCTCAAACAAAACCAAACAAACAACTCATATGTTGGACCTTAAACCCTAAGGTGGTGGTATTAAAAGGTGGGGACTTTTGAGAAATGATTAAGTCATGAGGGCTGTGCCCTTGTGAATGAGATTAATGTCCTTATAAAATAGGCTTCAGATAGCTGCCTGGCCCTTTTATCTCATCTGCCACGTGTTCATCCCTTTTGCCCTTCTACCACGTGAGGATGAAGCAAGAAGGAGCCATCTCAGATGCAGACAGCAGTCCTCACCAGACACTGAATCTGCCAGTGCCTTGATCTTGAACTTCCTAGCCTCTAGAACTATGAAAAATAAATGTATGTTGTGTACAAATTATCTGGCCTGTGGTATTTTGTTATAGAAGTAGAAATGAACTAGGGCACCTTCACTGTTGTTCAGAGATGGAACCGATCTCTCCCTCTTTTGAATTCCCTCTGGTTTCTCTTACAGTACTCATATTCAACCCCGATTTCTACTTATTTAAGGAGCAAAGCCCAGAAATGTTAAACAACTTGCCGAAGAATTCATTGCTAGTAAGAGGAAAAGACCTGGATTAGTGAGGTGCTTATCTCATTGAGGGCAAGGATTCCATCTGATTTCTTTGTTTTCTTCGTGCCCAACACAAAACCTGGCATGTAGAAGTGGTTCAGTTTGAAAGGATGGAAAGAAGAGGGATACAAGAGGAAAGAAAGAGGAAAAGTAAACTTGCTTCTGGGATTAATTTGGTATTTGGCACTAGTTACCTTCCCTGAAAACTGTCAGACAGAGGGCACTCTGCAAAGGATCATGAACCAGACCACGTAAGGCAACCCCATCCTAATCAAACTCAGCAAGTTGAGGAGAAGGAGGCAGTAAAGGAAAGTGGAGGATATTCTAAGAGAAACAGAAAGGTTGAGAAGAGTCTGAGAAAAACAAAAAGACAGATAGATTCCTGAGGTGCAAATATAGACTTATTCAGGAGGCCGAGAAAGAGGCCAGGATGTGTGTGGTAAGAGGGATGAAGATTAGAAAAGGGCCAAAGGTTAGCCAGATTCACATCATGGCCAAAGTGCTCCATGACAAACTTGAGAAAAAGGGCGCCAGTCCAGCCCTGGCTTGAACTTCTAGGGGAGTGCAGAACTCATCCAGGATATCAGTTGCTAAATGTGAGGGGAAGGAGAATCAGGGAAATTAAGGCTCAGAGCCTCCCAGCTCAGGCCTATGTAATCACCTCTGCCCTAACTGGTATACCACAGTAGTTGAAGACAGGGGTCAACTAGCAAAGGCCCAAGGAACATTTAACTCAAATAATGACAGACTTGAGGCAGGCTCAGAGGACATGGTCAGCTCTCAATTATCCACATGCTAATAAACAGTGGATTATTCACATGGTTTTTTGTTGTTGTTTGTTTTGAATTCAAACCTGATTTTAACCACTTCAATACACAACCTCTTCCTCCTCCTGCCACTTTCCCCAGGCAGCCAACATCCTCTGAGAGGCTGACTGTGACTCCTTCTGGGTCTTGAAGGCCTGTACCTATACCTCACTGGAGTCAGGGTTCTCAGGGAGGAAGCTTTGGAGCACCTGATCCAAGACCTTCGCCGTCTGCCCATAGAGAACCTGGAAGGGAAAAAAGATTAAACAGTCATGGAATGGCTGAGGCTCCAGGCTCTCAGTGGGAGTAACCATAGGTGTGGAATGCTGTTATTGAGTTCCTGTCAGATGCCATAAACAGCTTTCCTTTTTTTCAAGCTTTCCTCACAAACCACCCTAAAAGTTAGCATATTAACCACATTTTGCAGGTTGAGGAAACAGACTTAGAAGGGAACGTAATTTCAGCCAAAGTAATAGAGCGTTTAAGTAGGAGGTGGATTCTGCACCCATGGTTCCCTGAGTTCTAACTTCATGTTCTTGCCAATATATTTGTTGCTTCTGAAAGGCTTTTCAAATCACAGAGAATTCTTTCTTTAATTAACACATGTAGCAATGTATATTATTTCTTTCTGTCCCTTTACTTTTTTCTCTTTTTCCTTACTTTCATTTTTTTCTTCTACTTTATTTTTCTTCTTGCCAACCTTCCATTATTTTCTCTGTCTTCTTTCCTTCCTTACTTTCCATATACATTTGCTTCCTAATATGGAGGATCCTGCTGTAAGAATTCTGGAAATCAATAGCTTATAATCCCTGTTTGCCATGAGTTCCTAGTAAAGCACTTACAGATACAAATTCACATGTCCGCAAGATCACAGGGGATATAAATAAATTCACCCCACTGCTTCTAGTACAGCATAATAAAAAGAGAACTTGGGTTGGAAATCTGGGTCTCAGTCTCTGCTTTGTCACTTACAGTATGACCTTGGCAAAATCACATCACTTTCTTGAGCCTCTGTTTTCTTATCTAGAAAATGGGAACAATAAAACTTGGTCTACAGGCTTCACAAAGGAGCTTCAAGGCTGGGCGTGGTGGCTCATGCCTATAATCCCAGCACTTTGGGAGGCCAAGGCAGGCGGATCATCTGAAGTCAGGAGTTCGAGACTAGCCTGGCAAATGTGGTGAAACTCCGTATCTACTAAAAATACAAGGGAAAAAAATAGCTGGGTGAGGTGGCAGGAGCCTGTAATCCCAGCTACTCAGGAGGCTGAGGCAGGAGAATCACTTGAATCTTGGAGGTGGAAGTTACAGTGAGTCCAGATCATGCCATTGCACTCCACCCTAGGCAACAAGAGCAAATCTCCATGTCAAAAACAAACAGAAAAGTTAGCCAGGTG
Organism: Theropithecus gelada; assembly: GCF_003255815.1. Classification (NCBI taxonomy): domain Eukaryota; kingdom Metazoa; phylum Chordata; class Mammalia; order Primates; family Cercopithecidae; genus Theropithecus; species Theropithecus gelada. The sequence goes on from NC_037689.1 coordinate 88,998,214, forward strand.
TGGTAGCACACGCTTGTAATCCCAGTTTCTCAGGAGGCTGAGGCAGGAGAGTTGCTTGAACTCAGGAGGCGGAGGTTTCAGTGAACCATGATCGTGCCACTGCACTCCAGCCTGGGTGACAGAGTGAGATTCTGTTTCAAAGAAAAAAAAAAAACAAACAAACAGACAAAACACACACACACGAGAAAGATAAGAAGATATAAATAATAAACAGTTATGTAAAGCATCCAGTCTGTAGTAGAGAAGTAATAAATGATAGCTCCTTTTCCAATATCATGATGCTTCTTGTATCATTAATTGAGCTGGAGGTGGCCTGGCATGGTGGCTCATGCCTGTAAACCCAGCACTTTGGGAGGTCAAGGAAGGAGGATCGCTTGAGTCCAGGAGTTCGAGGCTAGCCTGGGCAACATAGTGAACCCCATATTGAAACCACTGTTGCAAAATTATAACAGAAAATTGTTACAGTGAAAGAGATCTGACCTAACCAACTCCATCTTGCTTCTAACCTCCAAACCGTCCTTGTTCATTCCTGGGTATAGGCCGAATTAACTTTCGGATGAACTTAGTTTATAGTTTAACTTTGGAACAAAGATAATAACTGCCCTTTCCCAAAACAAACCCCCTTCCTGCCTAGGGACTAGACTGTTTTCGTAGGATTAAGAAATTAGCCACAAGATTAGAAATTACGGTTTAGGGCCAGGCACCGTGGCTCATGTCTGTAATCCCAGTACTTTGGGAGGTCGAGGCAGGTGGATAACTTGAATCAGGAGTTAGAGACCAGCCTGGCCAACATGGTGAAGTCCCAGAAGGCTAAGGTTTTTAAAAGGATAGTTTGACAAGCAGAAGGTTAGGGTAAGGATACTGCTGATTGGTTGGAAATGCAATCATAGGAGTGTGGAAAACAGTCCTTGTATGTGGAGTCTACTTCTGGGTGGAGGATCACAGGGGAGTTGTTGGTCTGACTGGGGCCATGTAACAGTCAGAAATGCAAAAGTCAGTTGGGCACGGTGGCTCACGCCTGTAATCCCAACACTTTGTGAGGCCAAGGACAGGAAATTGTTTGAGCTCAGGAGTTTGAGACCAGCCTAGGCAACATGGTGAAACCCCATCTCTACCCAAAACCCAAAAAGTTAGTCTGGTGTGGTGCTGCATGCCTGTGGTCCTAGCTACTCTGGAGGCTGAGCGGGGAGGATCACTTGAGCCCAGGAAGCAGAGGTTGCAGTGAGCTGAGATGACACCACTGCACTCCAGCCTGGGTGATAGAACGAGACCCTGTCTCAAATAAAATAAAATAAAATAAAATAAAATAAAATAAAATAAATGCAAAAGCCTGAAAAGACACCTCAAAAGGCCAATCTTAGGTTCCACAACAGTGATGTGATGTTATTTACAGGAGTAACTGGGGAAGTTGCAAATTTTGTGACCTCTGGAATAATCGCTGATAATCATTTAATTATGGTTACATCTTAGCGGAATTCAGGGTCCTCTCATCCTCCTAACTTGGTGGTCTTTCATTAGTTTTACAAAGGTAGTTTAGTTTTGAGAAGGGCTATTATAATTTAAACCATAAAGTAAAGTTCTCCCATAGTTAGCTTGGCCCAAACCCAGGAATGACCACGGGCAGTTTGTAGGTTAAGGGCAAGATGGAGTGGGTTAGGTCAGACCTCTTGTACTTTCACTGTCATAATTTTGTTACTGTTATAATTTTTGCAAAGGAGCTTTTAGCACCACTATACTGTAGCCTGGGTGACAGAGTAAGACCCTGTCTCAAAACAAACAAACAAACAAACAAACAAACAAACAAAGGCTGAGCTCAGTAACTTACGCCTGTAATTCCAGTAATTTGGGAGGCCTAGGTTTGTGGCCAGGAATTTGAGACCAGTCTGGGCAACAGGGCGAGACCCTCTCTCTACAGAAAATAAAATAAAAAATTAGTTGGGTGTGGTGGCATGCCCACCCAGCTGGTAGGTAGGGGTCCAGTCCTAGCTGTTTTGGGAGGCTTTAGCGGAACGATCTCTAAAGTCCAGGAAGTTGAGTTTATAGTGAGTTATGGTGGCATCACTGCACTCCAGCCTGGGTCACAGAGTGAAATCCTATCTCAAAAAACAAAAGAAAACAAAACAACAACAACAACAAAAATCCCCCTTTTTTTTTAGACAGTCTTGCTCTGTTGCTTATGGTAGAGTGCAGTGGTGTGATCTCGGCTCACTGCAACTTCTGCCTCCCGGGTTTAAGCAATCCTTGTGCCGCAGCCTCCCAAGGAGCTGGGATTACAGGCACACCACCATGCCTGGCTAGTTTTTGTATTTTTAGTAGAGACAGGGTTTCACCATGTTGTCCAGGATGGTCTTGAACTTCTGACATCAAGTGATCCACATGCTTTGGCCACCCAAAGTGCTGGGATTACAGGCATGAGCCACCATGCCAGGCCAAAAAACAAAACTTTCAAAAGCTATTTAATGCCTACTATTTCAGGAAAAGAGTCTAGGGGTTTATTATTCTAACAAGATGAGTTTTCAGTTTATAAGACCCCTTCTCCTCTATGTAAGGGATGGAAGCAGAGAGACCATGTAGAAAGGTAGTACAGTGATCCAGAGAAAACCAAGGCCCGAATTAGAAGAGCGGCCATGAGAATGAAAAGAAGAGGACTGATTAAAAAGGTAGTGGGTAGATTATGTAGTTTTGGGGGAGGGTGGCACAAAGGGTGAGGGAGAAGATGGAACAGTGGAAGTGAGTGAGGAGGTGAAGTAGTGGAGAATGATAATACTGTTACAGGACCCCACCACTTACCCAAAGTTAGCCTTTGGGTAGGGGGTTTCCTCACCATAGTCCCTTTGGGGTTTGCCAGAAACATGTTGCAGGAAAGGGGTCCAGATCCAGACCCCAAGGGAGGGTTCCTGGATCTGGTACAAGAAAGAATTCCGGGCGAGTCCACAGAGTAAAGTGAAAGCAAGTTTATTAAGAAAGTAAAGGAAGGCCTGGCGCGGAGGCTCACGCCTGTAATCCCAGCACTTTAGGAGGCTGAGGTGGGCGGACCACGAGGTCAGGAGATGGAGAACATTTTGGCCAATATGGTGAAACCCCGTCTCTACTAAAAATACAAGAATTAGCCAGGCATGGTGGCGGGCTCCTGTAGTCCCAGCCACTCCGGAGGCTGATGCAGGAGAATCTCTGGAACCCGGAACCCGGGAGGCGGAGCTTGCAGTGAGCAGAGATCACACCACTGCACTCCAACCTGGGTGACACAGGAGACTCCTTTTCAAAAAAAAAAGAAACAGAAAAAAAAAGAAGAAAATAAAGGAATAAGAGGATGGCTACTCCAGAGACAGAGAAACCCCGAGGGCTGCTGGTTGCCCATTTTTTTCTGGTTATTTCTGTTTTTTTTAGAGACGGAGTCTCACTCTGTCACCCAGGCTGGAGTGCAGCGGCTTGATCTCGGCTCACTGCAACCTCTGCCTCCTGGGTTCAAGCAATTCTCCTGCCTCAGCCTACCGAGTAGCTTGGGACTACAGGCGCACGCTGCCACACCTGGCTAATTGTTTTTTGTTTGTTTGTTTGTTTGTTTTTGTATTTTAGTAGAGACAGTGTTTCACTGTGTTGCCTAGGCTGGTCTTGAACTCCTGAGCTCAGGCAATCCATCCTCCTTGGCCTCCCAAAGCACTAGGATTGCAGGCCTGAGCCACCGCGTCCGGCCTGATTATTTCTTGATGATATGCTAAACAAGGGGTGGACTATTCATGCCTCCCCTTTCTAGACCATATAGGGTAACTTCCTGACTTTGCCATGGCATTTGTAAACTGTCATGGCGCTGGTGGGAGTGTAGCAGTGAGGCCGACCAGAAGTCACTCTCGTGGCCATCTTGGTTTTGGTGGGTTTTAGCCTGGCTTCTTTACAGCAACCTGTTTTATCAGCAAGTTCTTTATGACCCGTATTCTGTGCTGACCTCCTATCTTCCCCTGTGACTTAGAATGCCTTAGCCATCTGGCAAGGCAGCCCAGTAGGTCTCAGCCTTATTTTACCCAGCCCCTATTCGGGATGGAGTTGCTCTGGTTCACACGCTTCTGACAATACAATTAAAAATATAGGCTAGACTGGGCGCTGTGGCTCATGCCTGTAATCCCAACACTTTGGGAGGCTGAAGTGGTTGGATCACCTGAGTCAGGAGTTCGAGATCAGCCTGGCCAACATGGTGAAACACTGTCTCTCCTAAAAATACAAAAATTAGCCTGGTGTGGTGGCGTGCCTATAGTCCCAGCTACTTGAGAGGCTGAGGCAGGAGAATCACCTGAATCTGGGAAGTGGAGGTTGTGGTGAGCTGAGATCATGCCACTGCACTCCAGCCTGGGAGACAGAGCGAGACTCTGCCAAAAACAAAATAATAAAAATAAATAAATATGTATATGTGTGTGTATATTATACATATGTGTGTGTGTGTATATATATACATGCTAATAGCTATAAGTGCTTACAGTGTGTCACGCACTCTCCTAAGAAGTCCTTCCCCCCTACCCCTCCCCTTCTTCTTTCCTTTCTGAGACAGAGTATCCCTCTTTCACCCAGGCTGAAGTACAGTGGCACGATCTTGGCTACATAGTCCTAAACACATTTTAGCCAACCTGTAAAATCAGAAGGACTTCACTGCAACCTCTGCCTCCCGGGTTCAAGCCATTTTCATGCCTCAGAATAGCTGGGATTACAGGCGCCTCACCATACCCGGATAATTTTTGTGATTTTTAGTAGAGACAGGGTTTTGCCATGTTGGCCAGAAGGCTCTTGAACTCCTGGCCTCAAGTGATCCACCCTCCTCGGCCTTCCCAAGTCCTGGGATTATAGGCGAGAGCCACCGCACCTGGCCAGTGCTCACCTCTTTTAATCCACATACCAGTCCTTTAAGACTATTATGCGAGCACTATTAATAAGTGCTCTTATTATTTCCATTTACAGATGAAGTAAACGAGGCATAGAAAAGTTAAGTAACTTGCTCAAGGTTTCAAATAGTAAGTGGTGAAGACAAAATTCAAGCCCAAGCTACCTGAGTGCAGATATTGAGGTTTAGATGACTGTGTGGATACTGTTGCCATGTATTGAATGATATAGGAAGAGGGACAGATTTTGGGGGAAAGTATTTTAGTTTTACACAGGTTGATATTGGGTTGCCTGCGGGATCACATGAGTGCAGCAGACAGTTGATTAAATGTGTCTGGAGTGCCACAGAAAACTGTAGCTAGAGACTTGAAGAACATCAACATATAGGTGTTTGCTTAGGTGAGGCCACAGGACTGCTCTAGGTGAACTAGATACACAAAGTGGAGGTTGGGGTCAAGTGAGGGGGAGGGAAATGGTGAACTAAGGAAAGGGAAACAGTAGCTTGAAGATAAATTTGATTAACTTCAGGATTTCACAGACAATGCCTTGGACTTGGAGACTTTATTTAATTCATGCCCACTGCTACTGCTAGAAGTGTCCTACATCACCACAAGCCTAGGGATTCTTAGGATTCTTGAGCATGTGCCAGGACAGATCCATATTCCTTGTGGTGAGCTGAAACAATTGTCCCCCAAAATATACTCACATCCTGATCCCTACAACCTATGAATGTTACTTTATGTGGTTGAAACAAAAAGAAAAAAGAAAGAAAAACATTGGACTTCATTGTAATAAAGATATTGAGATGTAGAAATTAGCCTGCATTATCTGGGTGGACTCTGCCACCACATGTATCCTTTGAAAGGGAGTCTGGGGGAGATTTTACAAACACAGAGGGGAAGATGGAGCAGAGAGATTTGAAGATGCTGGTCTTGAAGTTTGGAATAATGTGCTCCAAGCCAAGGAATGCTAGCAGCCACTAGAAAAGACAAGGAGTGTACTCTTCCCTAGAGCAGCTGGAGGAATCATGAACCTACCAGTACCTTGATTTCAGCTCAGTGATACTGTTATCAAACTTTTGGCCTCCAGAGCTATGAGAGAATAAATGTCTGTTGTTATAAACCACCAAGTTTGTGGTAATTTGCTATAGCAACAACAGGAAACGAACACAGTGCTCCTTCAAAATTAGCACTATTTAACACAGTTTGTCCACTAATTCCTAATTCTCAATCAGTCTCAGGCTCCATTTGCAACATATTAGACATAGTGCTCTTGTTACATGCTTTGATCATGTTTTCTTAGAACACATGGAATAGAGAGAACTTCAGCTCTATATGGATGGAATGGGGTTAAATAGGTGTCTTTACCTGAAAAGTACTATGCAAAATTTTTAGCCTATAAACCCCAAAATGTGTGTGAATAATTGCCGCAGATCTGGCAGCTCCTCTGACTGAACTATATCTTGAGGAGTCATAGAAACCACTCCCCAGACTTCTTGGCCAGCACACTGTCATGATCCCGAAGGAAAAAGGGTATCTGGTTTCAGGCAGACACCTGGCCAACTGGTTGGCATGGCTACTTGGGACAGAGTAACTGTCAGTCAAGAACCATAGGCAGGCCAGGTGCCGTGGCTCATGCCTGTAATCCCAGCACTTTGGGAGGCTCGGGCCAGCAGATCACTTGAGGTCAGGAGTTTCAGACCAGCCTGGCCAACATGGCGAAACCCTGTCTCTACTAAAAATACAAAAATTAGCTGAGCATAGTGGCGGGCGCCTGTAATCCCAGCTACTCGGAAGGCTGAGGCAAGAGAATCACTTGAACCCCAGAGGCAGAGGTTGCAGTGAGCCGAGAATCGCGCCACTGCACTCCAGCCTGGGAGATTGGGCCAGACTCCATGTCAAAAAAAGAGGAGAGGAGAGGAGGGGAGGGGAGGGGAGGGGGAGGGGAGGGGAGAGGAGGAAGGAAAGAAGGAAGGAAGGAGAGAGAGAGAGAGAAAGAAAGAATGAGAAGGAAGGAAGGAAAAAATAAAATAAAATAACCATGGGCAGACTACAGCTTAGGAAAAGTTGGCTGGAGAAAGAAGCACATACAGAGGATGAACTGGGATTTGTTGCTGTAAAGCGTGAAAGTGCCACTCACAGCAATGCTGTTAAGATCGCTAGCAACAGTTCTGTCTCTCTCTCTCAAGTGTGACATTGGAAAATAACTTCTGCAAGAAGGATTGGGACATAGTCCTAAACATATTTTAGCCAACTTGTAAAATCAGAGGAACTTTGTAATACTGCTTTTCTCCCAGAACTCCAAAATACCAAGGAATTTTGCAGAAAAACTAGGTATACCTTGGTGGATGTTGAAACCAACATAGTGGAATGTTGGCAGAGTAAAATCCTACAATTTTCAGCTGTGACAGAGAACCTAGAGACCAGTCTACAACTCTCACTGTACAGATGGGAAAACTGAGACTAGTCTAAGTCCACACAGTTAGTTGCAAAATTTAGAGTAAAACCCAGGTCTCTAGGCTGGTATGTATGTATGTATATATGTATGTATTTTATTTACTTTTGAGACAGAGTCTCGATCTGTCACCCAAGGTGGAGTGCAGGGGTGCGATCTTGGTTTGCTGCAGCCTCCGCCTCCTGGATTCAAGCGATTCTTGTGCCTCAGCCTCCTGAGTAACAGGGATTACAGGCGTGTGCCACCATGTTCAGCTAGTTTTTGTATTTTTACTACTGACCGGGTTTCACCATGTTGGCCAGGCTTGTCTGGAACTCCTGACCTCAAGTGATCTGCCCGCCTGGGTCTTCCAAAGTGCTGGGATTACAGGCGTGAGCCACCACGCCCGGCCAGGCTGGTACTAATTTAAAAGGCAGGGCCCCTGGTTAACGGCCACGAAAGCAGATTTTTTCAACCCAACTTTATTTCGATGAGATATTTCCTCTGCAGCCCGGCTTCAGTGTCCAGTGTTTTACTAGGTTAGGTCCTGATTCGTAGCAATAAAAACATACTTAAAATCGCATTTTCAGTTCACTGGATGACTACAATCATGCCGCCGCCCGCCGAGGGGCGCCAAATAAAATTCCTCTTGCAGTGAAGACACACCCTTTCCGGTCTGGTACAGAAGCCGGTTAGCAACCAGGAAATTGGCGGAACCTAGAGGGTGAACGCTTGCACCTGGAGGGTTTGGTTTGTGAAAAGAACACTTCCGGACGGCGAGTTTTTAACCCCGCATGTCATTAGGTCGGCGCCCAACTCTCATATTCCGATTGGCCATGCTGACGTTGGAAGGCGGGCTTGCGTATGGGGTCACGCTCTCCTATTGGCTGCTGGTGCGGTGGCGGTTCGGAGTGAGGGTAGCACGTTGAGCTGAAGGCTGTGCGGAGCGGCGCGGCACAGAGCCTGGTGTTGAGCTCAGTATGTCGTGGGAATCCGGGGCCGGGCCAGGTCTGGGTTCCCAGGGGATGGATCTCGTGTGGAGTGCGTGGTACGGAAAGTGCTTCAAAGGGAAAGGGTCGTTGCCACTCTTGGCCCACGGCATCGTGGTCGCCTGGCTCAGCAGGGCCGAGTGGGACCAGGTGACCGTTTATCTGTTCTGTGACGACCATAAGTTGCAGCGGTACGCGCTTAACCGCATCACGGTGTGGAGGAGCAGGTAAGGTGGCGGATTCGGCCCTTTTGCCTGCGTGCTGGTGGCGCTGTACCTCTTCCTTTGTCGAGTTTCTATAAGGCCCTGTTCTCCAGTCTTCCCCTAAGTCGCCTAAAGTTGCCCCTCTCCCAAATGCCTGGGGGAACGCCGCGGCCATCCTTGCGCTAATCCCGTTTGTGGATGGAAAGTAAGGGGTTGTGCCTCAACAATTCTCTTGTTGTATCTGTGAGGTTTACCCATTACCTCCAAAAAGTGACCTTCTCCCAACTTGGAGAGGATGCCGGAGGGACTAGTGAGGCCTGAGCCAGGGCTTAAGGAGTAGGTTAATACCCTTGGGTGGATTTCCGATTTCAATGGGGAGGAGGTCTTGCCTGCAAAACCATGTTTGAGTGGGGCGCCTCAGTCCTGTTGGTAAGATTGAGTTGGGAGCCGACTAACAAGGGATAAGGGGCTCCTCTAGCTCAATGAGTTGATTTGGGGGGGGGGGGGGTGAAAGAAAGGGATGTGTCCACACAACTGTTGATTGACAGTCTACCAGTTAGGTGTTCTGTATACGGCCTAGTCAGCCCCTCATGCCCTGTATATTGTTGGATCCCACAGACATTACCCTGTCTCCCTGACCTTCTTGTTTTGTGTCTGTTCATGCTCTCTTGAACCAGAATATGATGGGTGTAGCCTGCAACAACCTAGGTTCTGAGGTGGAGGGTAGACCAGTGTAAGGGCTCTTTATGATGGTGCTGGACTGTGACCCTTTAGGTCAGGCAACGAACTCCCTCTGGCAGTGGCTTCTACTGCTGACCTGATACGCTGTAAGCTCTTGGATGTAACTGGTGGCTTGGGCACTGATGAACTTAGACTGCTCTATGGCATGGCATTGGTCAGGTAAGACCTGCATGGGGTAGGGGTGGAGGTTGGCTTTGGGGACTGGAGGCAGGGGAGGCATGTGATAAGCAAAACTTGGCTTCAGGTGTTACCTGAAGCAAAACCCTGCGTGTACCTCAGTGTGGATCAGCCTGTGATTATTGCCTGACTTAACAGCTTTTGGTACCCTCGTCAACACATTCCTCTTTTTCTTCCTTTTTCCTGAAAGCCTTCTCTTCCATTTTTCTTTCTCTCTTGGAATGTGGAGGAAGGGATTCAGACCAGGTGATCTCTGTGGGTCTCTTGATGGTCTGATATTTTTTCTTACCTTTGAATTCCTCACCCAGAGGAACTTGTCTGAATGGCTCGATGTCCTTGCCTGTGATTTGATGTGGACTTTCCAACCCTGTCCCTGTCTATTCCTAGCACCACCCTTTTCCCCTTCTCTCCTCATGAACACTGAAAGATTGCTGAGTTATGGAAGTGGAGACATGGGCTGGGAATTCCTGACTTACAAAGTGACTCATAATGGTTCTAGCTGTATACACATTGGAAAACAGGTTGCTACTGAGTTTTCATATCTGTCAAAGTCTTTGTTTATCTATTGTTCCCCTTGTCTGCCTTGAGATCCTCCCTTTCTCTTCTTATTTTCTCCATTGGTTAGCTGTGCTCCCCATTATCTGATATAGTCCTTTGCAGCATTTATAGCATATTATGTTCTAGCCTAATACATTACATTATGTCATGATTATTTATCCTAGACCGAACTGTTCAAGGCTAGCGCAGTGTCTTATTCATCTGTTTGGCTTCATTATAGGGCAGACTCTCATTAAATGTCGTAATGGATGGAACTGTCCCTGCTCTGGCTGACACCAACTGTAAGAATAGGACAGGACAGTCAGTGGAAAAGTTGTGGAAATGCAGGGTTTCAGTAACTCAGCAAAGCATTTGGAATAAAATGGTTCCTTGGGCTGTGCCACTTATTTTTCCCTCAACTCCAGGTTTGTGAATCTTATCTCGGAGAGGAAGACAAAGTTTGCCAAGGTCCCCCTCAAGTGTCTGGCTCAAGAGGTGCGTATGATTCAGTGAACTTGCTCAATTCTCTCTCCAAGATGGTTCACCAAATGGGGCATGGGGTAATGTGGGCACACAGTCAGACTAGCTCATCCCATCACTACCAGCCAAGCCCTGCAAGAATCCCAGAGCCTCAGCTTCCAGCCTGAAGGAGGCACAGTTGCTCCCTTGCTCATGACTGGTATCTCAGAGGGCTTGGCCTGCCCAACTTGCTGGGAGGAGCCCAAATGTAGCACTGGGTGGGGACAGGAAAGAGGTGACAGTCAGAAGGAGGAGACAGCTCAGCCACTGTGAGTCACTTTGTAAATCAGGAATTCCCATCCCATGTCTCTACTTCTGTAACTCAGACATTCTTGCCCTGAGTGAGTATGTGAAGTGTGTAGAGGCCCAGAGGGCAGGCATGTTCTCAGTCATTAGCACTTCCCAGAGTAGGTGTAAGAGGGAGACAGGGGTAAAGGATACTCAGGGAGAAGGACACGGTAGAGGGAGGCTGGAGAACGTGATTGTTAATGCTCATTCACAGGTATTTCTTTGTTGTAAAAGGGTGGTTGGTGGTTAGGGGAGGTGTGTGCCTTTTCTGTTTCTGATTTTCTTTTCTTTTTTTGAGACGGAGTTTTGCTCTGTTGCCCAAGCTCGAGTGCAGTGGCGTGATCTTGGCTCACCACAATCTCCGCCTCCCAGGTTCAAGCGATTCTCGTGCCTCAGCCACTCGAGTAGCTGGGATTACATTTATTTTTGGTAGAGACGGGGTTTCACAATTTTGGCCAGGCTGGTCTCCAACTCCTGGCTTCAAGTGATCCTCCCGCCCTGGGCTCCCAAAGTGCTAGGATTATAGGCATGAGCCACTGTGCCCGGCCCACTTTTCTAATTTTCAATACCTCCTCCATAGAGCAGTAAAAAAAGAATAAGGAGAGCTGGTTTTTGATCTTGGCTCTGTCACTATGATTGGAATCTTCTTTCAGGACCTCAGTTTCTCTAGTTGTAAAATAGGGTAGAGGGTGGTCAGGATAATTAATCTCTGGCTCCCTTCCAGCTTTAATATTTTCCAATTTCTATACTCACACCCTCCCCTGTAATCAGGTAAACATTCCGGATTGGATTGTTGACCTTCGCCATGAGTTGACCCACAAGAAAATGCCCCATATAAATGACTGCCGCAGAGGTAAGTCCTCAGAAGGTATACCTATTACAGTTAAACCCAGGGGCCTGGGCTTGGTGGCACTAAGGGTAGAGGGATAGGCAGGAGGGTCTTCACCTGGAGCCAAGGCTGGGACTAGGGTGAAAGAAGTGAGGCCTCGCCTTGGGCACAACATTTAAAGCGGGGAGAAGTCAAAAGTTCCATAATCAAAATAAATAACATATTAATGTGGAAAAATTCATGATAAACATAATATCAAAACTTTAAATAAAGCAGGATTAGTATTACTGATTTCTCCTTTTGTTTCAGTTTCCAACATGGCTTGGCATATTTTGATACCTTGACTACAGGGGTTTTTTTGCCTGCCCTTAAATTGTTTTTGTTTGTTTGTTTGTTTTGAGACAAGTCTCACCCTGTTGCCCAGGCTGGAGTGCAGTGGCACGACCTTGGCTCACTGCAACCTCCACCTCTCGAGTTCAAGTGATTCTCCTGCCTCAGCCTCTTGAGTAGCTGGGTCTATAGGCACACGCTACTACGCGTGATTAACTTTTTTTTTTTTTTGAGACAGAATCTCGCTCTGTCACCCAGGCTGGAGTGCAGTGGCGCAATCTCAGTTCACTGCAACCTCCACCTCCTGGGTTCAACCTCCACCTCCTGGGTTCAAGTGATTCTCCTGCCTCTGCCTCCTGAGTAGCTGGGATTACGGGCACCCGCCAGCATGCCTGGCTAATTTTTTTTTTTTGTATTTTTAGTAGAGATGGGGTTTCACCATATTGGTCAGTCTAGTCTTGAACCCCTGACCTCATGATCTGCCCGCCTTGGACTCCCAGAGTGCTAGGATTACAGGCATGAGCCACTGCACCCGGCTGTATTTTAGTAGAGTTGGGGCTTCATCATGTTGGACAGGCTGGTCTCAAACTCCTGACCTCAAATGATCTGCTTACCTTGGCCTCCCAAAGTGCTGGGATTATAGGCGTGAACCACGGTGCCCAGCCACTCCCCCATTAAATGTTGTTCCTGACGTAGTCCCTTATTAGTCTCACATACCTCTCCGTAGTTGAGGTGGGGAGGTTGCCAGACATGAGCCATCAGCAGTGTCATGAACCCAGGAGTTCCTTGGACATCCACCCCATCCCGATTAAGAGTCCCGGATTTAGCCTCACCTTTTGTGATGGGAAAACTGAGATCTAGGAAACGGGAGACTTGGCCAACGCCATGTAACTAGCTAATGGGGCTGATTCCTACTTCTCCCACTTACTAGCCACTTGCTGTTTTTGGCATCCCGTCTCTAAGTCCAATAATAGTTTTTTTCTAGTAAAGGTGCTTGTGAGCAGGATAAAGCAAAGAACGGGGATAACCCAGAGTGAAAGAGGCTGCTTCTGGATATTTGAGATTTGAACCTTGGAGCCAAGCCTTTTCCTGGGGCCTTCCTATAATGCCCACAAGATGAGGCTGGAGGCCTGCTAGCTGCCTGCCTGATCCTGTGGCACTGCCTTCCTTCCCTCCTCTAGGCTGCTACTTTGTCCTAGATTGGCTCCAGAAGACCTATTGGTGCCGCCAACTGGAGAACAGCCTGAGAGAGACCTGGGAGTTGGAGGAGTTCAGGGAAGGGATAGAGGAAGAGGATCAAGAGGAAGATAAGAACATTGTTGTTGATGACATCACAGAACAGAAACCAGAGCCTCAGGATAATGGGAAAAGTGCGGAGTCAGATGTAAAGGCCGATGGAGACAGCAAAGGCAGCGAAGAGGTGGATTCTCATTGCAAAAAGGCCCTGAGTCATAAAGAGCTATATGGTAGGTGTTTTGGAGGGCAGAAAGGGGCCCATGAGCCCGGAAGGCTCAGGCTTAAGAGTTAATGCTGTTTATTTCCCTGGCTCAGCATTTCCTCTGGGGCTGTGGTGAGTCTTAGCTTAAAAAATTACTGTCACAAACCATCTTCCTGGCTAGTTTCCATAGTATAATGGCTGTCACATTCACTTCACAAACCATCTTGAGCCCTGTGAAGTAGTTGGGGAAAGAATTCTAGTTCCCCAATTACAACTCAAGAAATGAGGTGAGAGAGGCTCAGAATCCCATCAGGAACAGGGGTCTGGGCTGGCAGTCCTATCTGTTTCCCCATTCTGTTTTCAGAAAGAGCCCGAGAACTGCTGGTATCATATGAAGAGGAGCAGTTTACGGTAAGAAAGTGCCCTGGACTTGATGTGCTCTCATCTGCCCCAGCCATTTCTTCCCTCTTGCCAGCTACCTGAGACAAGTCTTGAGAAGGAATGTGAAAGAAAAGTGACAAAGCGTGAGGGAACTACTCGGAAAGAGAGAGGGGGGAACTAGGAAGGACACAAGAGGAGCAGAGTCCAAGTGACTGATCCTCCACACCAATGGAAGGGAACAGATGATGAAGTTTGCGGATAATCTGCCCCACTGGGTGGTAGGGAACAACTGGGAGTGGGTAGTTGCGCAGCCTTGCAATTCCGCAGCTGACCAGTAGATGGGCCCAAGAGCTTCCCTAAATCAGGTGAGCTGGAGGGGTGCTGTTTTTAGGGAGGTCACTCAGAAACCATTTAGTTCAGTCCTCCCGTTTCACAGATTAAGAAGTTGAAGCCATGGATGAGTGAAGGGACAGGCCCAAAGTCACATATACAATTAATGATAGAACCAGGATTAGTACCTGGATCTCCCAGTTACCTTTCTTCTGTAACTCATTGCCTCCCCTTATCCCTGGCCCTTTGGCCTAAGAGTCTGTATCTCCAGCCAAATTCCCCCATTGAACATCTCAGTATTTGCCCACAGGAAATTCAGTTGGAGGAGGGAGGGAGAGAGAAAGAGGAGAAAGTCTCGCATTTGAGAGTCAGGCTATTTTTAGTTGCAAGGCCAATAGGGGAGTTATGGGCCCACCCTTGCATGCCCTGCCCTGTCCCCTGCAGGGCAGTGCTGAGAGGTCCTATGGGAAGGGATCCTGGAGGGGTGGAGGTGGGTTGCTTGGCTGAACCAGCCTTCTGATGGGACCCTCTTTACTGGCAGGTGCTGGAGAAATTTAGGTATTTACCTAAGGCCATTAAGGCGTGGAATAACCCGTCCCCACGTGTAGAATGTGTCCTGGCAGAGCTCAAGGGCGTTACATGCGAGAACAGGTGTGTAACTAGGTAACTGGGAGCTGCGTATTCTCTAGGATAGAGGGTAGCAGCCTCATTGAAATTGGTTTCCCTATCCTAGCTTGCCAATCTCTGCTGCACAGAATCCCAGGGATAATCCTGATCCCCTCCACAGTGACCCTACATTTGGCAGAACTGTTTGCCCTCGACCCTGCCAGCTTCCAGGTGGGGGTTGCCTATACTAGAATGGCCAGAGGCAGGAATGCCCACTGTCATCCATCTCCTGGCCAGCTGCTTTCCTGTCGGGTGGCATGTGGAGCTCTTGACAACTAGGAAAATCCCTTGATAATTACCACCTCACTGCCTAGCCCTTGTCTAAGTTTGAGGTAAAGATAATATGGTAGGTGTTGCTAGTCTTGTCTTTTTTTTTTTTTTTTTTTTTTGAGACAGTATCTTTCTCTGTTACCCAGGCTGGAGTGCAGTGGTGCAGTCTTGGCTCACTGCAGCCTCCACCTCTTGGGTTCAAGTGATTCTCATGCCTCAGCCACCAGAGTAGCTGGGACTACAGATGTGAGCCACCACGCCTGGCTAGTTTTTGTATTTTCAGTGAAGACAGGGTTTCACCATGTTGGCCAGGCTGGTCTCGAACTCCTGGCCTCAAATGACCTGCCTGTCTGGACCTCTGAAAGTGCTGGGATTACAGGCATGAGCCACTGAGCCTGACCTTTTCTCTTTTTTTATGATAGGGTCATGCTCTGTCACCCAGGCTGGAGTGCATTGGTGCGAACATAGTTAACCACAGCCTCAACCTCGCAGGCTCAAGAGATCCTCCCACCTCAGCCTCCTAAGTAGCTGGGACCAACAGGCATGCACTACCATGTCTGGCTAATTTTTTAATTTTTTGTAAAGGTGGGGTCTCACCATGTTGCCCAGACTGGTTTCAAGTTTGGGGATTCAAGAGATTTTCCTGCCTTGGCCTCCCAAAGTGCTGGGATCACAGGTGTAAGCCGCTGCAGCCGGCCTGGTCTTGTCTTGTCTTTTTTTTTTTTTTTTTTTTTTTTTTTTGAGACGGAGTTTCGCTGTTGCCCATGCTGCAGTGCAGTGGCACGATCTCGGCTCACTGCATCCTCCACCTCCCGAGTTCAAGGGATTCTCCTGCCTCAGCCTCCCAAGAAGCTGGGACTACAGGCAAGCACCACCACGCCCAGCTAATTTTTGTATTTTTAGTAGAGATGGGGTTTTGCCATGTTGGCCAGACTGGTCTGGAACTCCTGACCTCAGGTGATCCGCCTGCCTTGGCCTCCTAAAGTGCTGGGATTATAGATGTGAGCCATCATGCCCAGCCTGGTGTTTTCTTTTGAACTGCCATTGGAGGGTATTAGCATCCCTTGGATAGTCATGATTAGGGGAATAGAGGCAGGACCTTCTCAGGGTCTGGCTCCTAGAGACTAAGTTCCTTGTCTCTCAAGTATGGCTGTGAGCCTTTTTTTTCCAAAACAAAGTGCTCAGCTCAGTCCAGAGCAGGCACATAGTATGTCTGCCCATTCTTCTTTCCTCCCTAGCTCTTGGGGGCTTTCTACCTAAATTCAGCTGGAAGGGCTTTGGGGGACTTTCCTCTAAGAACCTGTGGAGGCAGTGCTAAACCTCAGCTAGAGAGAAGTTGGAGAGTGTAGGTAGGTGGTGTAGGTGGCAGATTAACCCTGGGTGAAAACTACAGTGTAGGCTGGGATTGCCCCTGGAGTCTTCTATTCATGTCCAGGATACTAGTTCCAAAAGTATTTTATCAGTGTTTGCCCAGCCTAGGTTTCTTGGCTCTACCTTTCAGCAAAAGAGTTGGCGGTGGCTTCATTAGCAGCTGGGAAAACTATGCCCCTAACACAGTAGTGTCTGCCTGGTAATGCTGGAGGGAGGGATCTAAGTATGTCAATTTTCCAGGCATTAGGACACCTTGGGAGCTCTTTTTTCCACGTCTAGGCTTGGTCAGCTAGGAGAATGTCTGTATCTGTTTAGTGTTGCTATAAAGGAATACCTGAGGCTGGGTAATTTATGAAGAAAAGAGGTTTGTTTATATCATGCTTCTGTATCCTGTACGAGAAGCATGGTGCTAGCATTTGCTTCTGGTGAGAGCCTCAGGCTGCTTCTTCCACTCATGGCAGAAGGCAAAGGGGAGCCCACTTTGCAGAGATCAGATGGCAAGGTGGAGGGGGAGATGTCAGGCTCTTTTTTAACAACCAGCTCTTGCGGAAACTAATAGAACAAGAACTTGATACTGTGGGAACAGCACCAAGTCATTCATGAGGGATCCGACCCAGTGACCCACACTCCTTCTACAGGCACCAAGGTCAACATTGGGGATCAAATTTCAACATAAGATTTGGAAGGGACAAACATCCAAACTGTAGCAGAGAGCCTCTTGGGAAGCCACTAACTCTGGAGGAATCAGCTTGCTGTTGCTGGTGTAGGTTTGAGCTGTTAACCCATTTATGCTGGCGGTTCCAATAATGGAACACTAGGCATAAATGGGTTAATAGATAGAGATGGGTGATTTACCTCTATAGCCTATTCCTGCAACCCCTCTAACTTTGTTCTGGGTTTTTAGAACCCCTAGTAATAAGGCCTGTGGACCATATTTGGTCTAGCAGTTGGGTCCCCAAGGTTTCTACTTCTAGGATCTAAAAGAAGGTAGCCAGGGAGAAGAGAAGGGGTAGGGTACTGGGGAGTGGTTAAGAGAAACAGACTGCAAGAACTGAGTCTAAAAGCCCTTGACCCCATGATCCCAGGCATTTAATTCCTTCCTCTGTGGATGTGGAACTTTTTCCTGTCTGTGTGTTGAAGTGTATTCAGACACTACTGCCCTCATTATGGGCCATAGATCAGCATTAGTGCTTGGTAAGCACTTGTTCAAAACCCACTGATCCCAGCCTCTAAGCAGCCCCTGCCTGAGGAGGCTGAAGCCTAAGATCCAATTGTCAACTCCCTTCCTCCCCACTCCTACCCACCCACCACCCCTCTCCCTATACTGCTTCAGCCACTTGAGCCAAAGGCATTAACTGCTTTGGAGGTAGGTGGAGGAGTAGGAGAGGGTCTTCTGCCAGCATCACTTTGCTAAATTAGTGTCCTCTTGTTCCAGGGAGGCTGTGCTGGATGCTTTTCTGGATGATGGCTTCCTTGTCCCCACATTTGAACAGTTGGCAGCTTTGCAGATAGAGTATGAAGGTAGGGTTCTGGGGGCTCACTGCACCCTTAGGGTTCTGATTCTTGGGTGGGAACACCTGGGATGGGCTGGGGGGCCCTGGGTTGGGGTGTGAAGGCTGTTTCCTGCCATTCCGCGGTCTCTGAAATTCCCTCAGCCTTTCTGGCTGAGCAGAACAGGTAGCCCCACTGACAGTTGTGGGGCTGTCCTTAAGTGGTCTGGAATGGGGTGGGGTGGGGTGGGAGGGGGGGGGGTCGGGGAGTCTTAATGACATTATTGTGCCATGTTCATTGTGATTTAGCTGCTAGCTAGAGAGCTAGAACAGCAGAATTGGAGGGGCCTTGTGAGGTCATCTAGTCCAACATCCTCATGTTACAGATGGTCAGACTGAGGTCCAGAGAGGGGAAGGTACTGACCCAAAGTCACACAGTGAGTTATTGACAAAGCTGAAGCTAGAACCAGATCTCTGTTTTGTTTATACTTTATTTTGAGTCAGTTGTTGGTTGCCAGATACTAACTGGTTTCTCTCTCCCCACTGTTCTGCTCTCCTCTTTCCTTTGTTCTGCGGTGGCAACTCTGTTGTTGGTGGGGGGCTTGGCTCATGCGCGCGCACACATTCTCTTGCTCTCACTCTCACTTCCTTTCTCTTGCTGTCTCTTGCTCTCTCTTTCGTGCTCTCCTGCTCTCTCCCTCCTATTGCCCCCTCAAATGGGTGTCCCTTACAAACCAGAAAACGTGGACTTGAATGACGTCCTGGTGCCAAAGCCGTTCTCTCAGTTCTGGCAGCCCCTGCTCAGGGGCCTGCACTCCCAGAACTTCACGCAGGCCCTATTGGAGAGGATGCTCTCTGAACTGCCAGCCTTGGGGATCAGCGGGATCCGGCCTACCTACATCCTCAGATGGACCGTTGAACTGATCGTGGCCAACACCAAGACTGGTGAGGGAGACTAGCCCTAGCCCTAGGGCCTAAGGCAGCCCAGGCAGGAGCCTCTGCCGCTGTCCTCAGCTCTCTGCTAAGAAGCACCAGGCAAACACCTCCCGTGTTAAAGGTTTAGGTTTGCCCAAGAGGGCCCCGCGGAAGCAGTGGACAAATCTCCCTTTTCCTTTTCTTCTCAGAGCCAACTAAACTGGGCTGGGGCAAAGTGCCCTGAATTCTTTGAGCAGTTGGGAGGTATAGGTGGGGAGTCTGGGGGGATGGGGAGGGACAGAGCCAAACTTTCTGAGGTGAAATGTTGGGTGGGGGGCTCACTGCTTCCTTCTCCTTAGATCCTCTCTTCTCTCTCAGGACGGAATGCTCGCCGATTTTCTGCAGGCCAGTGGGAAGCAAGAAGGGGCTGGAGGCTGTTCAACTGCTCCGCCTCCCTTGACTGGCCCCGGATGGTTGAGTCCTGCTTGGGCTCACCTTGCTGGGCCAGCCCCCAACTCCTTCGGATGTAAGTCTCTTGAATTCCATCCGGTAAGAGGGTGAGGCGCTTCAAGCCTCGGGGCTACACTGCCCTAGAATGACTGAGTTAGAAGGGCCCTTTGGGGACAATCTAGCCCAGTCTCACTCCCACTGACAGATGGGACAACTGAGTCCAGAGAGGGGAGGGGTAGGGTTTTCTTACCTAAGATCATACAGCTTAAGACTTGACTGAACTGAGTCCAGTGTGGGAATGGATAAGACAATCCCCCTAGAGTGCTTAGCACAGTGGCCTGCACAGAGTAAGTGCACAATAAATGGTAGCTGCTGTTTATTATTGAACCCAGGTCTTCTGACTCCAAGCCCAGTGCTGTTTCCTCTATTATCTTTCCAAAGTATACCTCTGATAGTTGCTTAGCAACCTTCAGTTGCTCCCTATTGCCTTCCTGTTAAGTCTAGGCTTCTTAGCCTGACATTCAAAGATCTTTCTGATTCTGGCCCAACTTACCATGGTAGCCATACCTCCTGTGAGTCTCCTTTACCCCATCCACCCTGGGTTCTATGGTCAAACTGAATATTGCACTGGTAAATACCTGTGGTTGTCTCCCTTTCCTTTTCTCTGTCATTTCCTGACCCTGAGCCACTTCCCTCATAATCATGGAAGCCTTTAGCACCTGATTTCCTTCTTGCTTTCTTGAGCAATATCTGTTTCATTTGGATGACTCATCTGACACTCTGCAGCTCCTCAACTCCAGTGACTTTCATTCTCCACTACACTCAGCAACCCATTTCCATCATTCGGAGCTGTTCCACCTCTGAAAGCTGACATCCCAGCATCCCACTCGGTGACCACCACTTCTCGTCCTTCTAGTTCTCACCCTTGCATCCCATGACATATGCTCTTTGCCTGCATCCAGATCTCCATCCCTCCATTTCCTGCATCCCTTGACCTTGCTTCCCCTCTATCCTGTCTGTGGTTGCTCAGTTCGGCCACTCATCATCAGCACCTTCAGCTTTGCCCATCCTTTGGCCATATCTGACTTGCAAACCCCTGAGCTATAATTGATCCTCCCCATTCTGCTTCCCCTGCTCCTCAGCCCGGGTAGCTGAGCTCTGCTGGAGAAAACCACATAGCCCTGCGGATTGCTGCCACTGCAGAGGTATGATTTTTAATCTTGGGCGAGGCCTCAGTTCTGCTTGTCTGAACTTTTACTTGTTTTCTGACCACTTTCTCTCCCATTTCCTCACTATTCTAAACCCTTACCGCTCACCTCAAGCCCCTCCCCCTCTCCCATTTCACCCTAGCTTCCTCGAGCACATGGAGGCATCCGGCAGGGCCCCCTCGACCTGAGGTCCAGCCCTCGTGAACTGATCTGCGGCTGCACTCAACCTTCTCGCCAGTCTCAGGATGAGGTGGCCTTGCCCCACCTCAAAGCCTGCTCCTCCACCTGTGCTCTGGAGCCACCTCTGCCAGCATCGCTGGGGCCTCACCCCAGCCTCTACCTTGCTCTGCTGGCTCTTGCTCTTCAACCTAGGAACGTGCCTGAGCTTTTCTCATCTTAAACAAAACAACAGTAACAGCAACACAAGCAAAATCTCCTTTGACCCTGCATCCCTCTGTTGGGTTATCATCAGCTTATCATTCCCACCCTTCCCATCAAAACATCTCAAAAGAGTAGTCTACACTCAACACTTTCCATTTCCTCACTACCCTCTTACTCCTCAACCTGCTGCAATTTGACATTCACCCCCAGAGTTGCTTTGACCTCCTAGTTACCAAATCAGTGGGCCCTTGTCAGTCTCTGTGTCTGCTGCATTGATGCTGTTTACCACCCCCTCCTTGAAAAATGCCTGTGCTTATTACTAGTTCCTATAAAGTGCTGAGACCCAAATCTGTCTAGCTCTGGCCCTTCCCCCAAGATTCAGCCTCCTGTACTCGACTGCATGTGAGACATCTCCCCTTGGATGGCCCACAGGCACCTTACTGTGACCAAAAGAGAATTGGTCGTCTTAGTCCCCATCTCAACTCTAAAGTGGTCTTCCTCCTCTGTTCCCTATCTCACTTGGTGGCGGCACCATCTACCCTGTCCTGTTGACTCTCGAATACTTCCCAAATCTGAGGTTTTGTGTTGCCGTGTCTACTTCCCCTAGTGTCTCCTTCCCTCTATCAGACTAAGCTTTTCAAGGGCAAGGACTCTACATCAGCTGTCTGTGCCCCAGCACACCACACAAGTCTAGGCACCAAACAGGCCTCAGTAAATGTTGTTGAATTGAACCATGCTCTGCTCTCTCATTCCTAGCAGTGCTGTCCTTGGTGGGAGCTGACCCAGTGCCTGGGGAATGAATGAAGTGGGAGTCTGGATGCCAAGACCCTCTTAGTCCCTGATCCCCCTATTGAGTCCAAAAGTCTCTTTAACCCTGATGACATTTGGGACACAGAGGTATTTGTAAGATTTTAAAAGTGGCTTTGTAGACAAAGTCAGTCAAGGCAAGACTTCCAGAAATTGGGACTGAACAGCCACATTGCCAGATGTGTGCTCCAGACTAGAAGTGATGTGGATGGGTGGGAAATTGGGAGGAGAACCAAAAGGGCCTGGATGAGTCAGAGTTTCGAGAGGAGGCATTTGAACAATTCAAGCAGGAGAAAGAATAAAGCAAGTTTCAAAGTCCAGAAGGAACATGGCATGTGTATGTAATGGGAGGGAGGGAATGACAAGAGCAGCATGGAGAGGTTTGGATAGGTGACCTTCAAGGTACTTTCCAATCCTAAGTGCCTGCAGAGTGGAAGCTGCTGGTCTTGGAGAAGTCTGGACCACAGAGATCTTCTCCCAACCCAAGCATACCAGAGGGATGCGAGACATGCCAGCAGTAACAGCGGCTCACTTGGGTACGATTTCTTGTGCACAGATCCTGCCTTTCCCAGATAAGCAGTGAATCTAGTCCTAATCACCCCATTACACAGAGTGGGGAACAGAGGGTGTTTGCCCAGGTATTATGCTGCAAGTCAGAGCTGGGGCCAGAATCCAGATAGCCTGTCGTTAGTCCCATGCTCTTCTGTAATACTCCACTAGATTGTATTATTGCAGAAAGCATCTGTTAAACACAGAACTTGGCTTTTGTTTACCCCAGAGAAAAAATAAAAGATACTATTGGAAATTAAGTGTCAGGCATGGTGCTGTGTTTTTTTGTAGAGGTTAATTTCATTTACTTTGACACAGCAGTCTTGGGAGGTGGAAGTATTATGTATTATAATCTATTTGACAGATAAGACATTGAGGCTCTAAGGAGTGATGGGACTTACCTAATAGCCACACATTTGTTGATGGTGGGACAGGGATCTTGGCCCAGGTGGTGTGAGCCCAAAGTCCACCTTCATTCCATCAGCCTGAATTCTGTGACCTTCTCAGTCCTGAGCTATGACCAGACATACTCGAGGAAGGGGGTGTATTTTAAGATTCGCATCACCCCTGCACCTTAGTGGTCAGACTGATGGCTCAAGATAGCAGGTGGGTAATCATAAGCAGGCTGATGAGGCGTTTTGCCAGTATCAAGTGTCGGGGAATATTTGTTATTAATCACACTAATGGACACCATGAGAGGACAAAGTTTCTCTCTGGCTTTTCATCTGATAGGGCTGGAAGCTTTTCAAGCACTTTCCCCAGCCAGCCAATATCAATTTAATTTGAACTACTATCCCCTTGGAATATGAAATTGGCTCCATAGACAGGATCTCCCAGTCAAGTCATCAGCCCCCCAGCCCTGCCCCCACTGACCAGTCACCCTGCATATGTGACCAGTCTGCATGTGCCCAGAGAGAAAACAGCCTGCTGAGCTCATGGCCCGTCTGTGAACCATCCGCATCCATTTGTGACCGGGTGCCCGTTAGGTACCAGGTTCTATGAGAGGCTCTGTGAGGGGTACTCACCCTCTTCTCACCTCGAGCTCCCCTTCCCAGCAGCTCTGTATCTGTTGGTGGTTTTGCTGTTGGCGCCGTCTTTTGTGTGCACAGTGTCATCATCTTTAACTCTGCCTGACCCCTGCCATCAGTCACCAAGCCCTGCTCTCTGTCTGTCTGTGTATCCTTCACAGCTTCACTCCATCCCATCTCCACTGCCAGTGCCCCAGGTCAGCCCTCCCCGACTCTGGCCTCAACTGTCGGAACAGGCTCCTCCCTGGTCTCCCTGCCTCCAGGCTGCCTGTCCAGGCCAGCTTCCACATGGTCACCATGGTGATCTTCAGAAACATGGCCTTCATGTGTACTCAGAATTGGCAAGTGACCCCTCACACACACACCAATGCACACACATAACTTCCCAGCCCTCTCTTCCTCCCACGGCTCCTCAGCACAGGCCGTGCCCTCTAGCTGGGCTACTCACTGCACGCAGCAGCACCATGTGCTTGCTCTTGTCTCTGGGCTTCCCGGGCCCTACCTCCTGCACGAAAGCCCTCCCTTGGTCTTTCCTGCCCTCCTCGTGCTCTCTGTCTCCCTCAGCCCCGCAGTGCCTGCAGTAGGTTTGCAGTGCTCATCTGGCCTCCCTCCCACATCCTGCTTTGTCTTGTCAGCCGCTGCTTTTTTTTTCTTTTCCTCCATTCCAGGCTGGGCTGTAGCTGCTCCCATAAAGGGATCACAGTTTGTGTTCCACGCAGAAGGAGCCCAGAACACTTCCAGGCATATCCTTGGAGCTCAAGACAGGTTGCTCAGCTAGGCCAGAGAAGAGAGGGATCTGCTCATTTCCAGCCCTGCAGGCCTGTTGGCTGTTTTGTGTATTTATGTAGCTTTTAAGTGCAGACTAATAGCTATCATTTATTGCATGCCCACTATGTGCCAGGCACTGTGCCAGGCATTCTATGTGAGCTTTCTTATTTACTCCTCCCAACAATCCTATACATTAGGTATCATTATTGTCCTCATTTTACCTGAGAATGGAAGTGAGGCACAGAGATGAACCACAGAGCTTGTTCGGGGTCCATGGTCCTGTTGTTTCTATGTTCTGTCTGCTCTACTACACTGCCTTTCAGAGGCAGGTCTGGAAGTTCAGAGACCAAGTTCAAACCCTGGAGTGTTGGGGTATGAAGTGGCTTGGGATTTTGAATCTTTCCTACCCCATCCCTCCCTTTGCTCAGCATCTTCAAAGCCATGGGGCAGGGCCTGCCAGACGAGGAGCAGGAGAAGCTGCTGCGCATCTGTTCCATTTATACCCAGAGTGGAGAAAACAGCCTGGTGCAGGAGGGCTCTGAGGCCTCCCCCATTGGGAAGTCTCCATATACACTAGACAGCCTGTATTGGAGCATCAAACCAGCCAGCTCCAGCTTCGGGTCTGAAGCAAAGGCCCAGCAGCAGGAGGAGCAGGGCAATGTTAATGATGTCAAGGAAGAGGAGAAGGAGGAGAACGAGGTCTTGCCAGACCAGGTAGAGGAGGAGGAAGAAAATGACCAAGTGGAGGAAGAGGAGGATGAAGATGATGATGAAGACGATGATGATGAAGATGATGAAGAGGAAGACAGAATGGAGGTGGGGCCTTTCTCTACAGGGCAAGAGTCCCCCACTGCCGAGAATGCTAGGCTTCTGGCCCAGAAAAGAGGAGCTTTGCAGGGCTCTGCATGGCAGGTTAGCTCAGGTAAGAACTACTTTGTCCCCACATGAACTTCTTTTCTCTTTGGCTGGCTCTTGAGGCTTCCTTCTACCCTAGGAAGAGATGGAAAGTAGCAGGAGGTAGCCAATGTGAGGCAAGCCTGGAGGCAGCCTGGTGCATAGATGACAGGTGGCTTCTCCCGCCTCTTAGGATGGAGCCTATGAGTGCCAGGGACCACTGTCAGGCTGCTGGCTACCTCATATAAAGAGCACATTCTGAGAGGATGACATGGGTGTGAGCCCTGGGCAGTAACATAGAGGCAGAAGATAGCAAAAAGTAGGGAGTGTGTATGTATATGGTTCTGCACGTGTTTTTCACTTGCAGTGAGACAGTGCTTTCTGTGTATGTGTGTGTGTGCCTCGAGGCTGGCTGGTCATGAGACAAGATTTTGCTGTGTGTATTAGAAAGAAGGAACCTAGGGCATTAAGTCAGAGAAACAGGAAGTGAAATCACAAGAGAGAATAAGGAATGCTGTGATTTTTAGGTGAGCACACAAATTAGTGAGACTGAAGCCAGGAAGAGGCTGCAGGGAGGGTTAGTGATAGGGATCTGCTCTTCCTTTTGAGTACCCTTGCTTAGGTTAATGAACAGGAACCTCGGAGGCTGGAAGACCCGGAAGGAATGACAGAACAGCGTGGAGTCTGTGTGCTGAAGCCTGGGGAGGGAGGGAGAACAGCTGGGCCTGTGTGGTGTGGGGTGGGCAGTGGCAGAAAGGGAGAGGGGAGGCAGTGAATGAGTTTATAGAGAAAGATACTATGGCCTTTGTTTGCCCTTGTATGGACAGGGTGGAAGGGCTGGAACATAAAACATAAAATCTGTCTCTCTGTGTGTGTATATGGGCGTGTGCCTGTACCTGCTGGCCAAACCATGGCCCAGTGACAAATAACTTAGGGCAAGGAGGGCTGTGTTGGGGGATCTTTGTAAATATTGAAAGGGAGGGGCATTGGCATAAGCAGAATTGTGTGTGTGTGTGTGTGTGTGTGTGTGTGTGTGTGTAGGAAAAAGGGAAAAGTAGGGGCAGTTAAAGAAGTCATGGCCAAGCAGGCTGTCGTACAGCTTTGTGAAGAGGAGGCAGGGTTGCTGAAATCCATGAGGGCTAATAGGTGTCTGTGAGAGAAAAGTGACAGCATTGAGGTTGGCATCTATGGAGGGGTAGTGGGAACAGGCAATGAGATATAGCCATCCAGAGGTGGCCTGTATGTTCACACCATCACTCGGGACATGTACAAGGGTATCAGGATAAAGAGCAGGGGCAGTGATGTAGACAGCATTGGGGATATTAGTGATGATAGATGATTGGGTCAGTGACAGAGCCTATGTGGGTAGTGGTCCCTGTGCACGAAGGTGTCTCTGTATCATGGAGTAATGCAGGACATTAAGACAGGCACAACTTCCAGTAAGAGAGCCAGGGGAGGGGGATGGACAAGTAGAGGAACAGTCCTTCCTGAGGAGCTCTGGGTTACATAAAAAGTTGGTCCAGGGTTGACACATTATAGAATGCCAGGGGCATTATGACAGGGAGAATTCTTTGAGTACCAGAGAGATGCAGAAGGCCAGAAATGGAAACTACGTGGAATGCACTAGCGAAGGCTTCATTTGAAAACACAATGCATTTGTGGAAGGATGGGGAGGGACATTTAATATAATACTGTGTGGTAGGTGTCTCAGTGATAGGACAGAGTGGGATGGGGGATGCCCGGCATCCCCATTCTAAAGTGGAGCATCTGTATGTGGGGGGATGTGAGTTGTGAATGTGGAAAGTCTAGAACGTTAACTCTTTCCCTCTCTCCTTTGCCATTGCTCCTTCTGTGTGTACACATGTGTGGGGAGGTAGGGACAGGAAGATTCCTGGTTGTATGCCAATGAATGAGGTTTGTGGGAGGCAGGGAGTGAACAGGACAGTCACTGAGTGAAGGGCTTATGTATGTGTGCTTCTGTATACATACTTGGGGGGCTGTGAGGGGTGGGATATGTAGTGAGACAGCCCTTCCCCAGAAAAGGGGTGTACCTTGTGCATCTTGGGGCAAGAACTGCAGGGGGCAGGGGAACATATTATCTCAGGGAGTCCACCCTGAGATGGGCATGGGGGTGTGTGTGTATCTCTGCATTAAGAAAATATGTGGTATTCAAACAGGCAGGGGAGTATGTGTGTAGATTTGTAGGAAATCTAGGTCATTCAGATACTCTGAGGTACTGGTGGATTTGGGGTTTGCGGGGGAGGTGCTTTGGGAATTCTGGGACATCCAGACCCTCCATGATGTGTCCCTATGTATGTGTCTGCAGACAGGGAAATAGGGGTGAGGATGAGAAGTTGAAGCAGTGATACAGCCAGGTCTGAAGTTGTTGTTTGTGTCTGTGTGGGAACATGCCTGGGGAAGTAGGAAAAGAGCAAAGAGGGACAAAAATGTCTGTAGTTGTATACTTGTATATGTAAACAAATGGAGGGGAAGAAGGACCATAAAGAATGTGTGGTGAAGCACTCTGGTGGAGAGGGGCTCATGAGAAGTGATACCGAGAGCAGTGAAGCTGGAGATCCTGAGAGAGCCCACCCGTGCTAAGTGGGGTGGGTGGATGGACAAGGTGAGCAGGCCTGTACACCAGTCGGAGAACCAGCTCATCAGCCCAGTCTTGCCACTTCCCTTTGCTCCACAGAAGACGTGCGATGGGACACATTTCCCCTAGGCCGAATGCCAGGTCAGACCGAGGACCCAGCAGAGCTCATGCTGGAGAATTATGACACCATGTATCTTTTGGACCAGCCTGTGCTAGAGCAGCGGCTGGAACCCTCAACATGCAAGACTGAGTGAGTGCCCATGGCAACAGGATTTCTCACCCCCTTTCTCTGCCACCTGTGGGAGGGAGAGAAGACAAGGTGAGGTGGGTGGGGGAGGTAGCTGTCCCCAGTCAGGGCCTAAATGAGTGAAGTGTAAGCCCCAGTCCCTGGCTGGGCCCTTGCCAGCTCTCCCTGTCCCTAGTGTGGGGAGCCAGTGAAGTAGCCACACAAGCTGGGCTTAGCATCCCTCTCAGATTGCATTCAGTTTGTGCTTATGGATGGACGTGTGTGTGTGTGTGTCTGTGCACACATTTTGGGAGGAGTAGGGTCCATAGCTTTCAGCAGATTCTCTTAACTGGTCCACCACTCCTAAAAGGTCAAGAATAGATGCTCTCATCCAGCTTTTTCATGTTCCTGAGGAGAAAACTAAGGCCCAGAAAGGGGAAGGGATTTGTCCAAATGTGCACAGAGTAGTCAGTAGGCCTCCCCACACTGTCCAGGCACCTTGGTAGCAAGGCCTGCACAGGGCTTCATGCTGTCCCTCGAAACTCGCCTCTGAATCACAGGCGTGGGAGCCCTTGGGTCACCAGGGAGCCAGGAACCAAGCAGCCCTTGCTGAGGGGCTATGCTGGTAACACAAAGGAGCCCATCCAAAGGACCTATACATTCCAGAATGCTGGGCCATTCTGACCAGGGGAATCCTGTGAGTACTAGAGAGGAACCCCTGCAGGGCCCTGAAACTGAGTCTTTCCCTTTGCTGCCTGCCCACTCCCTGGGAGATGAACCCCTCTTCATCTGGACATTCTGGGAGAGGGCTATAGAATCCAGGGGCCCCAGAAGCAGACCAGACCCAAGGCAATGCCATGGACTCTGTCCAAGGCCATGGGCCAGGGCCAGCAGGCCTCTTGGAGAGGAGAGGCGGCAGCTGGGGAAGCCAGGAGATCTGTAGTTGGGAGTGGGATTCACATGTCTGAGACAGAGGTGCCCTTACCCGTCCTTCCCACCCAGCCTGGACCTGGGTAAGGATGGCTTATTGAGTACCATGGATATCAAGGGTGAAGTGTGGGCAGCTGGAGCTGTTCAGTCAAGAAGGAAGCTGATTCAGCCCAGCTCCCACACCAACCGTAGTCAGGAGGTTTCCTCTGCTGTGGAGGGGCATGCCCATCCCTGCTCCTTGTCTCAGCTCCACCCCTGACTTGGCTATGTGGCCTTGGGCAAGTCCATTCCCATCTCTGGGCCTCAGTTAACTTGTCTGTAAGATTGTGGGTGATGGGAGGTGGTGGGACTAGATCATCTATAAGGGTTTTTTCAGCTGCAGTAGTGTAACCATGGATCTGCCTGAGGGTAGGATGATGGCTTTGCTCTCAGCTGTCACCCTCACCCAGCTGGAAGGACCTTGACCTTCGGGAAGCAGGGGAAGCAAGAGTGTTATGAGCAGGGCCAGGGAGAAGGAGGGCAGAGCCACCCTCCCTAAAGCAATCTTGCAATTGTGGGCCTTGTCTTACAGCCCAAGCCTGGCCGTGGACCCCTTAACCAGCTATTGGGTGTGGGAGGGATCCAGCCTGGAGTGCCCTGGCCCCCAAGCTCTAAGGCCTTGAAAGGTGGCCCTGTTAAGGCAGCTACTTTCAATGTCTTGGGAGTCAGGTGGTGTGGGGCCCCCTCCCCTGCCTCAACCCAAACAGCTCTACTTTAATCTGGTTTATCTACTAGGACTCTGCATAAAGCTTCATTTGAAAAGCTCCTTGCCTCCTTCCCTCCTTTCCTCAACTGAGGAGAGGGCCAAGCCACCCCTGGGGCCCACATGAAGTCGTTTCTAGGATTTGCTCCAGCCTCTTTGTAAAGCCAGACAGGAGAGTGGGCCCATCCCACAGATACACACATGTCAAGCACACTTGGCCCCTCCAGAGCCTAAAGCTGCCTCCTTCCCTGACTGACCTCCCACTCTTTCCTCAGCACCTTGGGCCTGAGCTGTGGTGTCGGCAGTGGCAACTGCAGCAACAGCAGCAGCAGCAACTTCGAGGGCCTTCTCTGGAGCCAGGGGCAGCTGCATGGGCTCAAAACTGGCCTGCAGCTCTTCTGATGGCCATCCCTGGTGCAAGTGTTCATCTAGCCCTGCCAGGGCAACAGCCTACCCCCTAGTACAACTGATGCTCCCTGAGACAACCTGGGAGACAGCCTGGATCAGCCACATCAACTCAGTTGTCCACCACAGGGGAATTTTGAATGTCTTTTGGTTTTGTTTTGTTTTGAAAAATAATAAACAGGCAACTGTAGTTTTGGTGTTTGTGAGATGAAGAGGGTGGGTGTGGGGCAGACCAGTGTAGTTTTCCCTTTACTGTGGAGGCTCCAGACAAGGCTTGACCAGGAACCAGGTCCTGAGGCCCTGTGGGCCTCTGGCTCTGATTGCTCCCATAACCAGGCTCCACCCATATCTTATTCCGGACTCCTCGAACCATTTCTGTTCTCAGCTGTAGTATGAGGCTAGCTCACTTGGAAGCATCAGGCCCCAGAGGCACTGCTGGCTACAGAGCCTAGCAAGTGGCCAGGTGGTTTGTTTAGAGTCTCCCTGACAGTGGGAAGAGTCAGGCCGCCTTGCTGCTACCCAACAGGCTTCCTGCTATTCTCCACACCTGCTCACACTATACACCAAACAGCAGTTGAAAGCCAGAGAGATTTTCTTTGTCACTTCTGCACTCTTTTGGCCTAGAAAAGATGAGAGTGGGCTTCCTTGTGGTGTGCATTAGAGCAAGAGAAATATCTTAGGGACTGATCTACTGTTCTCTGTGGTCACCAAATCCCCTCAGAAACTCACCTCACCTTAGAGTGCCTACCCCATGTCAGCCCTGAGCTAGCAAGAGATAGGGATGAATAAACCATGTTTTCATTTCTTAGAGCCTTCAGCCTGGTGAGGAAGGACAGAGTCACCAAATGATAACCTGATGATTCTGCTAGGTGCCTTAAGGGATTTCTGTAAATGGCCACACCAAGAAATGATGGAGAGGGCTTATACTAAGAAAATGCCAAAGAGGAATTTGGTAAAAGTGCTGTGCCAGAGCCCAGACAAGAGTTTTAACTTGGATTAGGACCCCTAGAGTGTCTACAACACTTCAAAGGATATACTGAGTATCATTGTGGGTATGTGTATAATCATTTTTCTAAGGGGCTGGTCCACAGATTTTATCAAGTTGTCAAAGGGGTCCATTAGTCCAACAGCCCAGCAGTGTTAAGATCTTTCCTGTGTATGATCCAAGCAATAGGCATGGGCAAAGCAGTCTTGTGCAGCATCAGTTTCCTTCCAACTCTCCCCTGTCCCGTCACGATGGCAAATGCTAGAAGTCTGTTGGCATCTTGGAATGTCACAGCTGGAAGCGTTCTCAAAGAACATATAGGCAGCCGGACACAGTGGCTCACGCCTGTAATCCCAGCACTTTGGGAGGCCAAGGCGGGCGGATCACGAGGTCAGGAGATCGAGACCATCCTGGCGAACACGGTGAAACCCTGTCTCTACTAAAAATACAAAAAAAGTAGCCGGGCGTGGTGGCGGGCGCCTATAGTCCTAGCTACTCGGGAGGCTGAGACAAGAATGGCATGAACCCAGGAGGCGGAGCTTGCAGTGAGCCAAGATCGCGCCACTGCACTCCAGCCTGGGGGACAGAGCGAGACTCCGTCTCAATTAAAAAAAAAAAAAAACATGTAGGCTACATCTAGTGAAGGGATTTGCAGTTGTGTACTTCAGGAGGTACTCCAGTGCCTGCTCTGTGGGGAGATAGGTGCCACAAGCTCTGGGTTCCCATCCAGCACTTCACCAGATTCTTATGTATTGGAATCATATATAAGATTTCTTTGGAAAGATGTTTTTGTTTTTGTTTTTGTTTTTGTTTTGTTTTGAGACAGCCTCACTCTGTCGCCCAGACTAGAGTGCAATGGCACGATCTCGGCTCACTGCAATCTCTGCCTCCCGGGTTCAAGTGATTCTCCTGCCTCAGCCTCCCAAGTAGCTGGGATTACAGGTGCCCGTCACCAAGGCCGGCGAATTGTTTTTTGTATTTTTAGTAGAGATGGGGTTTTGCCATGTTGGCCAGGCTGGTCTCAAACCCTTGACCTCAGGTGATCCACCCGCCTCGGCCTCCCAAACTGTTGGGATTACAGGCGTGAGCCACCGCACCTGGCCAGAAAGATGGGTTTTGCAGCTAAAAGAAAATAAATAAGGTCTGGAAGTCACAGTTCTAGTCTACACCCCCACCCTGCTCCATTGTATGCATTGAGACAGTGGGATAGGAAAAAAAAAGGGATTTGTCTAAGGCCACAGAGCAAGTTAATAGGTCGGCATAGATCAGTGTTCTCTAGCAAATGTGGACATCACCTGGGTACTTGTTAGAAATGCAAATTATTGGACTCCACTCCTGACTCGAATCAGAAGGGGTGAGAGTGGACAGCAATCTTTGGTTTAGCAAGCCCTTGAAGTGATTCTGATGCACACTGAGGTTTCAGATGCACTGGTATACAGGAAAAAGCTCGCCAAAGACCTGGGTTCCAGACAAGCTCTACCACTTAAGAGGAGCAACCTTGGACAAATCATGCCACAGTTTTTTTCACCTGCAGGGAGATAATATTTGCCTCACATGCTTATAAGGATTGAAACACAATAGATGGGAAAGTGTTGTTTAAAGCATATTATGCTTTGTATGTGTGAGTGGTGTAGGTTCATGCCAGGGTTGATAAACCTTGAAATTGGGACTGAGGTCTCTATATAAATAACCCATTGTTATGCTTTCCCCTGGCCCTCAAAGACTGATCTAAAGATGAGAAGCAGACTACATGAGCTCATTTCTAGTCCAGGTCCAGAGAGTAAGAGCCAAGGGTCATTGTTGGCTGGTGTCCTTCTGGAACCTGGAAGTTCTGAGGCCAGGTTGAAGGGCTTCGGACGGCAGGGGTTGGTGGGTGGGGAGTGGAGCTGTCAGGAAGCAACCTTACTTAGCCTAGTGCCCATGGATGTTTTCTGTCTGATTAGAGATAGACTGATTAGAAAGTCTGAACTGCACACAATTTTCATTTTTGTTTTTATTTTTGGAGACAAGGTCTTGCTGTGTTGCACAGGCTTGAGTGCAGTGGCACAATCATGGGCCACTGCAGCCTCCAGTTACTGGGCTCAAGCAATCCTCCCACCTCAGCCTCCTGAGTAGCTGGGACTACAGGTGTGCACCATGACACCTGGCTAACTTTTGAATTTTTTATAGAGATGAGGGTCTTCCTATGTTGCTCAGGCTGGTCTCAAACTCCTGGCCTCAAACTCCTGGCCTTAAGTGATTTTCCTGTCTCAGTCTCCAGAGTGCTGGGATTATAGGTGTGAGCCACTGTGCCCAGCCTGAAATGCACACATTTAACTGGGAAACAAGGATAGGGGTCAAGGAAAGGGAGCATAGATTATATTATTATTCAACAACAGTAATTCAGAGAGTCCCCTCTGATAGGTAATTCATCAGTGGCAAATAACATGGTTCCCGTGCCCAAGGAACTCCCTGTTTTGTGGTAGAGACGGTGTGCCAAAGTGAGTGACAAGAGCTAAGAGGTATTGCTCAATATTCCTGCAAGGCCCACTGTGGGGAGGGACTAACAATGGCTGGACCAGGAGGTTGGACATTGCCACTGGATCTTTAAAGGCAAGAGTACTAGTCAGAACAAGGAGTAGAAGGAAGGTCAAAGTCTGGAGAAGTTGAGAAAGCATGGTTGGGGGCACAAGTGCAGGGTACAGGATAATTGGAACATGGTGATGTGAAGGACTTGGTATTACATGAGGCCCGAGGGGAGGTGGAGAGGGATATGACCAGACTAGTTCATTTTCCACCTGAGATTAGGGCAGAACGACTGGACATTTGTTGATTGTCCCTTTTTGGAATTCTAGTAGTTCTTACCACTCTACTTACCCTCATGCTGCCACTGCCCTCCAAGGAAGTCTTAATTTCTTACTCTATTCTCTGAGTGTGCTTCATTCTCCCACTAGAGTGCAAGTTCCCCAAGATGGACTGTTCCTCTTCTGTCTGCCTAGCTTAGTATAGGCCAGACCCCCCCCCCAGCCGGTACTCAGTAAGAACTTGATACTTGTATGCCCAAGGAATGTGACAGGAAGAGTAAGAGACAGAAGAGGAAAAAGGTGGGGAGAGATGAGCACTCTTAGTCCCATGGAGGATGATAACAAAAAAAAGATTCTCAGATTCACAAATAGCCTCTTCCAAAGGCTTGTAGGCTGGGCTCTGCTGCAACCATCATAGCTGCCTCTACCTTTAGAATGAGACTGGCCTGGAGTGCGGTGGAGGGTAGGTAGGAGGCTCCAGAGAGAGAACCAACTCCACTATGATAAAGGGCTTACCGGCCTGGGAGTCATGAGGCCTGGGCTTCCAGTCCTGCCTTTGCCACTAATTCTGTTTAGCCTTGGTCAAATCTCTTCAGTGCTCTTGGAGCCTCAGTTCATGTACTATACCCTGAAGGGGTTGATGCAGCTGAGCACTCTGAGTGTGAAGTGTAGGATAGGAGGCACCTTTTGGCTCTGATATTCTGGCTGAGACAGCAGATGATGTATCTTTGGCCCTGAGGCTATTCAGGGGAGAAACTATAGGCTGCATACAAAAATTAAGTCTGGGCCCTGGGCCCACCACTTGGCTCTGACTGGTGGGCAAAAGCAGGCCCAGCCCTGCCCTGCAGGGAACGCCAGTTCGATTAGCACTTGGAACTGTTAGTCTTCAAAAATTTGAGGACATATACTTACTGTGGTAAAATTCAGATGAACACATTTGGGGAAATCCCTGGCTTTATGGTTTATCCCAATATAAGTCGCAAGGACATAAATCTAATACTTTAGGAGCAAACTAGAGTATATGTATATGTATGTGTGGTATGGCTTTTGTTGTTGGTTTTTGTTTGTTTTTTGTTTTTTGTTTGTTTTGTTTTTTGAGATGGAGTCTCTGTCGCCCAGGCTGGAGTACAGTAGCACAATCTCGGCTTACTGCAACCTCCAACTCCTGGGTTCAAGCAATTCTCCTGCCTCAGCTTCCCGAGTAGCTGGGATTACAGGTGCGTGCCACCACACCCGGCTAATTTTTGTATTTTTAGTAGAGACGGGGTTTCGCCATGTTGGCCAGGCTGGTCTAGAACTCCTGACCTCAGGTGATCCTCCTGCTTTGCCTCCCAAAGTGCTGAGATTACAGGTATGAGACACCACGCCCGGCCCATTGTTGTTGGTATTCTTAAAGAAACAGAGCCATGAGTGGTCAGTAGACAAATAGTTTATGCAGTAAATAACTGGTTACAGTTCATTGTTGTCAGCGATACAGCATTTTCCATCACAATGATAGGTGAAACAAATTAAAACCTCATGAAGTAGTCATAGCACATTCATGCTAGTGAGAGCATATTACAAAGCAATGCACGTGCATTATAGGGACAGACAAAACTGGGGAAGGGCTATATTTTCACTCACCTCTGGTTAACTTTGTGTATTTTGTCATTGAGACTTACATTATATTTGGGTCAAACAAAAAACCCAAAGAGATTTTATAAAAGTTTACAACCAATAAACAGTATTGTTTAATCCCACAAATGGATAAAGCAAACTACTATAGCTCAACAATACACAAACCAGGACTAAAAATAGTCAATCTATGTATATAGCTAGCTACCATACAATAGATATTGAATATGCTGTCTTTACAAAGGCATTGGCTATTTTAGACAAGCAGGTTCCAGAAATACACTTGTTTGTTTCCAATGAGAACTAACTATAGTGCCATTTCAGTTGAAGACTACGCACTCCTCAGTGTCAGACCTGAGGATAAACAAACTAGGGGAAGGCAGAGGAGGGTTAGGAGGGAGACCTGAGCGGACTCGACAGCTCAGCATTACTTTCTCTGTGCAGATCCAGACCTGGTTCACAAAGTAGAACAAAGTGTATTGAAATTTTTGGCCCTCAAAAAGGGCATTTGTACAAAGTCCCATACTTACAGCACAGATAGAATGGTAACTGAGTGCCTCTCAAAATGAATTCTTCTATGTTAGGAGAAAACTCAGGGCCAAAGGTTAATGGAAATCAGTGTTTAAATTACTGTATAAAGATAATTTATTCCAAAATAGAAAAAAATGAATTTTAGAGAAGTATTCTCCTGGAAACTAGCAGGGGGTGGGCAGAGAGAGAGAGAGAGAGAGAGAGAGAGAGAGAGAGAGAGAGGGAGAATCATGCTATGTGCTTTATTACTTAGAAGAATAAAAGTTTCGTAGACCATTTCCATAAGGCATCTGTCATTCTCCCTTCCATACCTGGCACCTTAAGAGTGAGTGCAATGGCTCGATATTACCTTTGAAAAGGCTTCTTTTCCTTTGAGTTGTCTTACAGAAAGGGTGCCCTGGATTGACCATGCCACTCCGGGGTCACACTTCTCCTTTAGATCAAAATGAAAACAACAAAATCACAAAAAGAAGAAAAAAAATCAGAAAAGCTACAAAATTGAAGGCCTCAACAGGCACAGACTTGCTATGAGGTCAGAAAATCAGTGAAATAATTAAAATTACAAAGCACCTCTTGCAAAACACACTGTTTCTTGAAAACCACACAAAACGCTTTGTAGTAACCCCTGCTGAGCGCTTAGAGGTAAGTATCCTGAAGGACACATGCTTAGCCCCATGAAGGAAGCTTGATTTTATTATCAAGGCAGCCGAGGGGGTCCCAATGCTTCTTTGTTACTTGCTGTTTTATAATTACAGACAAAATGGAAAGTCAAGAAGTGCCTAGACCTCAATATAAAGAAAATGTTTCTCTAATAACTAAGAACCATGCTGTATTTATGTATTCATATTTGTATAGCTCCATTTATAGATTCTTGCAGATGAGTCACTAACACTGACACTTTTTACACAAAATCCCTTTTTCAAGGACATATTAAATTTAATAGGCTAAAGAGAACTTATGCAATATAATGCTTGAAATTGTACACGTGATAACTGTGCACTGGTAATAAAGAGGCCTTGAAAAATTGTTTTTGTCTATAAATTACTACTGCCCTTTAGAAATAAAAGCTCCCTCACAACCCCTGAGCTACTTCCCTGTGACACACAGTGCCACAAACCTCATGGTGAAAATTCAGTGCCAAACCTAGCTTAAGATGAGTTTTGTACATTTGTTTCTATACAATCAGGAAAAAAAGAGATACAATTTGTATCAACAAAAGGTCATTTCTGGTTATTTGAGGCATTGCTCCTAGCCGCTTTTGGTTCATACCAAAAAGAAGAATGAGAGGAGGATGACAATCATTTTTAGTAAATCAGAAATACATATGCTGCCTTAAAAGAATTTTCTGTATTGGGAGGAGCTTACACGTTTTCTGAGTACTAAATATGAACATGTTCAAGACGAATTATAGGTGACAAGATTAATCTTGTGCTTCCCTGTAAATTGTACAGCTCGTGGATACTGTGGTGCCATTGATGATTTTGGTAGGAAGATGAACTAACTGGCACATAGGCAGTAGCATCATCTGAGATTGTCAAATACTCTGATTTAGACACAGGTCCAATTTAGAAAGTCCAAGAAGTTGAAGGTATGAAATGGTGTTTGTGTGAAATAGCAAGCACTGCAGTGGCAACTGTCACTCTGTGGACCTACCTGATAGAAAATACTTTTACTCTTTTTCAGTATGCTGGGGTATACGAAGATCAGAGGATAGGAGATAGAATGTAAAGCTGTGGTTAACTGAAGTGAAACATTGGTTAAGATGCAGTATTGATCAACTTGGACAGAGACAGAAAGCCAGAAAGCAGCATGCAAGCCATTATCAAACCACCAGAAACAACCCTGACTACAGCCTCACATTCAGAGTGTTTCACAGTAAGAAACATTTATAGGCAGTGTCACACCTTCTCATGAAGAAACAAAAGGCCAAGGCCCGGCCTTCTCAACTTTCATGAAAAAACGATCATAGAAGTTAGCAAGTTCCAGCTCAGGAAATAGTGAGCTGGTCATGGTTCGAAATATTGAAATATACAGTGGATTCAAAAAGGGAATTCATTTAGTGCAGCTTAAAAAAAACAATAAACACCTCTTCTAGAGGCATTTAGCTATGAAGTTTTCCACCCTGAGCAAGATACAAGTTGCACAAATGGTGTCGCCCAAACTGAAAGTCCTGCCTTCTAGTAACTCATCTAACAATTATTTAACAGCAAGTGCACTCTCTTTGCGTGGATTTAAAGTGCATAACTGAGCCAACTATTAGTAAAGATGCAGTATCCCCTTTTGGAAACTTCCTTTTTCCACATAGAAAATCCCCTGGTTTTATTTCCTAGAGAAATTCTGTTCCACCAATGATTGACCTTATTACCCAAAGGGTGGACAGGAAGAGAAAGTGGATACATGGCTGTGCACTGTCCTCCATTACATTTCATCCAGTGATGTTGAATACTGCATAGGTTGGAAGTCCAAAGAGCATCCAATAGTCCCTCCTTGAGTGGAGCTTTTTTATTCACCATTTAATGCCACATGTGTTTGGCCATCTCTCCTGGGATAAGGGAAGTGGATTGTGGTAGTAAGTCCCCTGGTCCTTGTCAAACTCTTCTGAGCTTGTGTAGCACACACATACTATGCTTGGAACTTGAGCTTAACCATCAGTTCCTCTGCAGAAGACTGCAACCTGATCCCTGATTTGCTAAGGTGAAGAGACTTGGAAGCTAAGAACTGTTAATAAATGTTGGCAGGTAAAATGTGCAAAGGAAACAGAGCTGCTTTGCTCTGGTGCCTAAGAAAGCAATGTTCAAATATTGCCATATAATTTTCACTCTCATAACTAGTTGAAACTATGAAATGTGACTTAAAATCATCAAGTCAGATTAGTGACCTATACAGCTATAGACGAAGGACTGTGTAGAGCCTACCCTCTCATTATCACTATATAAAAGGTTATACAGAGATACACACACATCTCAAACCAAATATATATATTCATACATGCAATATAATTGCTAATAATAGATTTAAAATATAGTTCTAGAAGCTTCAATGTGACCCTATAGCTTCATTAATAAAGATTGAATGATCAGATATCCATGCAATAAAGTATGCATTTACTTTTAAATAGTTTTAAATATTTCTATTAGAAAAAACCTAAAAGGTTAATTCAACATATGATCTGATCCTGATGCTTTTGCTCTCTAAATTGGATATATCATCCATACTTTGTAATATAGAATATGTGACTATGAAAACTCTGGTAGGCTGGGCGCGGTGGCTCACACCTCTAATCCCAGCACTTTAGGAGGCCGAGGCGGGTGGATCACTTGAGGCCAGGAGTTTGAGACCAGCCTGGCCGACATGGTGAAACCCCGTCTCTACTAAAAATACAAAAATTAGCCGGGCATGGTGGTGCACGCCTGTAATCCCAGCTACCTGGGAGGCTGAGGTCATAGAATCGCTTGAACCCTGGAGGCGGAGGTTGCAGTGAGCAGAGATAGTGCCACTCCAGCCTGTGTAACAGAGTAAGACTTTGTCTCAAAAAAAAAAAAAAAAAAGAAAGAAACAAAAAAAAAGGAAAACTCTGGTAATGGAATCCTCTGGGGTTTCTTACGTCTAGACCTCTCCCCCTGGGTTTTGTCCTCCATTACCTGCATGGTGCAGTGCAAAGGGGCATAGGACTTGGATTTAGAGGACTTGGGTGTATGTCTTGACTTAGTCATTTGCTAGCAGTGTGACCCTGGCTAGCCACTTAATTTCACTGAGCTTCACCTTCCTTCTCTATAAAAGAGGATGTTAGTAAGACGTACCTCACAGGGTTGTTATGCGCTTAAATGATATAAACACTCTGTAACTTGTAAAGCGCAACACAAATTATTAGTTACTATAATTATTGTGTTAGTGTATTGTTAGTATTAATATTCATATTTGTATAAAGAAATAAGTACTATGTCATATCAACGTGCAGCCCTAAGCTTAGCAACAATCAAGGCTGCCAGTTGCTGGGCATCTGCTGTGTGGGGATTCTTCTCCATCACCGCAAGGACGATGTTAGAAGGGAAAATATTGCAGAGGTTCTTGTAGGTCTGATACTGGTGCTCTGGGATCATATGCTCCCTGGAATCATTGCACATTCCAACCCAAGGATTCCTCCAAAGCTGCTCCATCTTTTCAGGCACGCTCCGTACCATGACTGGCTCATAACATGGTTGCATGAGGCTGTTACTCAAGGGATAGGAGTGGTAGCCATAGGAGTCAGTTGCACAGGGCAGCGGGTCCCAGCTGGCATGCTGTTCCCGGCACAGGGGAGGTCGTCTTTGCCTCACGGGGTTGCTCTCATAGAGGCGGGAGTCAGAAATGCTATCCATCCGAGTCATCACCAGGGCACGGCCTGGCTGGGGGGTTGCCCCAGGATGGATATTGGGAGGCATGGGGTAGTCTGCAGGACAGCTGGAACGTGTTCCAGTTGCTGGGTGCTGGGCATGCAGAGCTAAGTGGGGGACTGACTGTTTGTGGGGGCCTTGCTTAGAATCCTCTGGGCCATAGCTCTGCACTCGTGTTAAGGCTTCATGGTAACCATGAGGAAAAGGCTGAAGTCGGTTCTGGGATGCTGAGCGGTGCAGCTTCAAATTGCCTTCAGGATGGGTATCAGCTACAGCCAAATACACGTTGTTGTAAGAGGAATAGTTGTCATTCCTGGTATGGCTCACACGGCTGTCAGGACAGAGATTAGGATTCCGGGCATACACCCCCCGGTCTACTTCAGCCATGTAATACTCTCGATTATGCATGCTGTTGATGTTCAGTTTGGAGAAGTCACCTAACATTGAATAGTAGCCATGGTCCCCCATGGATTCAAACTTTGGGTATTGCTCAGCATAGCTAATAGGGGTCCCATGGCTGTTGGTAACCAGGATGGGAGGATACTGCATGCTGGCCATATGCTCCAAAGAGGCCTTCTGGTGGGGGAAATGGGAGGATCCTGGCACTGGGCTGCTGGCCGAACGGGTGTTGAGTGCACCCACTGCATGGCTTTTTGGGGGTGGGATTGTGGGAACACTTAGGGCAGTCACAAGCGAGGGGACAGAACTAGCCTCAGGCTTACGGGCAATGGACAGCCATTCCTCAGGCTCCACAGCCACAGACCGGATGCTGGGATCTGATTGGCGCTTGGGGGCCACACGTTTGACCTCTGAGGTTATCTCACCTTTGGCACTAGACATCCCTGTGCCACACTTGGCCAGGGTGCCTTCACTCATAGTTTTCACTGTGGACAGTTTGGCACTGATGCGGAGCTCATCAGCCACCGAACGCTGGGGTTGGTTGGCCCGCTCCGGATGGTAGTATTTGCACTTGTGGCCGTAGGTGCATTTTTTGCCTGAAAAATAATGCCTTGGGGTAAGACTCTCTCTCAGTGATGGAACCCTCCGTGCCAGAAACCGTTGTAACAATCTGGTCACTCAGGTTAGGGTTTTACTGTTTGGGGTAAAGGCAGAAAATTAACTGTCCACAAAGATGAGAGACAGACAACACCAAGGCGGCATCACACACTGTGATGGGAGAGAGAAAGTGGAAAGCTATGGAGAAAATTGCAGCATAAAAGCTAATAGCTGGC
Source organism: Theropithecus gelada (assembly GCF_003255815.1). NCBI lineage: Eukaryota > Metazoa > Chordata > Mammalia > Primates > Cercopithecidae > Theropithecus > Theropithecus gelada. The sequence continues at coordinate 89,039,489 of NC_037689.1, forward strand.
TGGATGCAGTGGTTCCTGTCCGTAGTCCTAGCAATTTGGGAGGCTGTGGTGGGTGGATCACTTTAGCCCAGGAGTTCAAGACCAACTTGGGCAACATTGTGAAACCCCGTCTGTAAACAAAAATATAAACAAAATTAGCTGGGCATGGTGGTGCAGGTCTGTAGTCCCAGCTACTCAGGAGGCTGCGGTGGGAGAATTCTTGAGCCTGGAAGGTCAAGGCTGCAGTGAGCCATGATCATGCCACTGCTCTCCAGCCCAGGTGACAGAGCAAGACCCTGTCTCAGAAAAAAAAAAAAAAAAAAAAGCTAAAGCTGAGCAGTTGAGCAGTTTTAAGTTTTCAATAATGTACAACTTTGCCTAGGCATAATTTGCATGCTGAAGCAGCATAGAGTAACAGAAAGCAGCACAGTGCAGTGCAAAGAGCACAGGTTTGGAGTCCAGTCAGATCTGAATTTCAATTCCAGCTACGTCCTTACTAGCTGTGTGACCTTGGTAAGTGACTTTATTTTGTGAGCCTCATTTTCCTCTTCTGTAAACAAAGTTCATCATCATGCCTATATTATAGGGTCATTGTAAAGATTAAATGAGATAATGAATATGAAGGTACTCTGTGACTTAAATGTTAATTGAGGACAAAAACCAAAACAACCCACAAAACAAATGATCATCCAAAAATACAGACATTCAAAGTAGCCTCAGATCAAGCAGCCCTGTCACAATGTCAGGCGCACAAACCTTGTATCAGAGGGACTGGGATAAGAGCATGAAAACACTCTAGAAAAGTATATTTATTAAAAAAAGAAAAAAAAAAGAAAACTGGAAAGGGGCTGGGTGCGTCATGCCTGTAATCTCAGCACTTTCAGAGGCCGAGGTGGATGGATCACTTGAAGTCAGGAGTTTGAGACCAGCTTGGCCAACATGGTGAAACCCCCGTCTCTACTAAAAATATAAAAATTAGCTGGGCTTGGCATCGTGCACCTGTAATCCCAGCTACTGGGGAGGCTGAGGCAGGAGAATCGCTTTAACCTGGGAGGTGGAGGTTGCAGTGAGCCAAGACTGCACCACTGCACTGCAGCCTAGGTGACAGAGCGAGACTGTCTCAAAACAAACAAAAAAACTGGAAAGGACAGATCTAAAGGAAAGGTTAGTATTAATTGACAGCAGTCACCTGCCTGAGACACAGGTTCATCTTGGGGCCAAACTCAGTTTAGTATTGCCCTTTCTGCTTCCACAGGCCATATAGGTTTGTTCATTTCCCTGCTCCCAGCAACATAGTTCAGGACTTAGGCAGCTAGAGCACATGTGCTATTGTCACAAGTGACAACTGATCTTCCCTTCAATTCTAGCTACCTTTTCCTCATTCAGTTTCTAAAATTTTTCTTTAAATACCTAACAGTGTACATGAAGACACAAACTTTAACTCAAAGACAGTGGACAAGCCAAGATTTCCCATTTGAAAGGGAAACCTGGAAGAGAAAAGTATTCACAGAAGAATCCTTATGTTTCTGGTGGTACAGAACTCAGTTTTGTACATAGGTACTCACCGTAAGGACATGGTTGCTTCTTATGCTCAGGAACAATGGGTCTCTTTCTTAAGAAATTTTCAAGGCTTGGGCCATGGCGTCCTAATGGATCATCTGGAGGCATAAATCTGAAAGCAAGTAAGCAAGAGGTGACTGTCTTCCTTTCTGTCCCCTACTCCTTACTAGGAGTTCAGATTTTCATTACCTCTTGCCTGTACCGTTATCACAGCCTTCTAATTGCCCTTCGTGCCTCAAGTCTATCCTCTGCTAATCTAGCAGTTCTTCCCTTTGTTGCCACTTTATCACATAGAAAGGATGATTTTCCCTGTTCATCGTTCTTCCATGAACTACATGTTCGAGCCATACTGGCATGTCTGCTGGTTCCACCAACATGCTACCCACTTTCACACCTTCATAACTTTATTCATGATGTCCCCCTCACCTCTCATGCCTAGCAGCCCCCTTTCCTCCATCTGTAAACTTGATCTGAAATGTCGTCTCCTCTGGGATGCCTTTTTCTATTACTTCACATAGACAAAGCAATTTTAAAAAAACAACTTTTAACTGTAGCTCTTATAACAAAACACTGTGGTTGTCTCTTTCACTCCTCTACTACACTTTGAGTCCCTTAAGGGTGAGTCCTCTTCCTTATTCATCCTTTTATGTCTGTGGCAACTAGCAAAATGTATGATACACAGTAAGTGTTTGGTAAATGTTTATTAAAGTAAAATCTATTCCTACTGATAACTTGAACATAGGCCTACTGGAAAGAAACGCACTTGTCGTTCACAAAAGAATACATCAGCAACCGCTCCTCTATAAACTTCTTCCATTCTGGCTTTTCAACTTGAAGGTCTCGGTAGTTATCATTGGACACAATGATGCCATCAGAATCAAAAGCCAGTTTGACTATGAACCGGTCATCATAGCAGACAACCCTCCTGCCTTGGACTCTTCGGGATGGTGTGAAGACGAGAATCTTTTCCTTCTCCAGTTTTCGTAGAATATCTTGATCTGTCAAAATATGATTATATGCCACAGAGCAGAAATCATCTTTGGAAATTAACAGTATTACCCCAATATTAAAAATGCAAAAGTTGGTACTGGATGAAGATATTATTTACCCTTAGAGGGAAAGTAGGCCCTGTTCCTGGCTATGATATCAATCTGGATTATGACCTTAGGCAAGTCATCTTCCCCTTTGGACTTCAGTCTTCTTTTTGATAAAATGAAGGAACTGGATTCAATGACATCTAAGTTTTAAAAACTACATGGAGAGTGAGAGTGACACTGATATCTTAGCATTCTTGATGCTTGTTTTGCCCTTTGGCCAAAGCACCAGCTTTTTGGTTGTTGATTTCTAACAGGGAAGTACAGAGGATGTGTCTGCCAGGAGGAAACTAAAGCATCTCTCCTAGGGACTTACATTTTTGGCTTCTGCCTGAGTGAAGGCCAAAACTAGGGTGAAACATCAAGATATAGCAACTGAGTGCTGATCCCCTTTCCTTTTGGTCTACTAGTTGCTGAGGCAAGAAAGCTTGCTGGCTGGGCTCGAGCAGGGCTAGGATCTATTCTCAGATGGAGGCTCAAGAGCCTGTTCAGCAGATGGCAAATAGCTTCACACACAGCTCAGACAGTCATGGGACTTTCTCATTAGGCACATCAGGCAACAGCTGATGTGCAGAAGACTGTTGTAAATGAATGTAGAGACCCCTCTGCCATTAGGATTGCATGATGACTTTTGAAAACCTTAGGCATTTTTGCTTTCCTGGACCTCTTCCTCCATAAGAAATGTTAAATATTGGCTGGCCATGGTGGCTCATGCCTGTAATCCTAGCACTCTGGGAGGTTGAGGTGGGCAGATAGCTTGAGCCCAGGAGTTCAAGACCAGCTTGGGCAACATGGCAAAACTCAATCTCTACTAAAAATACAAAAATTAGCCAGGCATGGTGGTACACACCTGTAGTCCCAGCTACTCAGGAGGCTGAGGTGGGAGAAAAACCTGAGCCCAGGGAGGTGGAGGCTGCAGTAAGCCATGATCACACCATGGCATTCTAGCCTAGGTGACAGAGTGAGACCCTGTCTCAAACAAATATAAATATTAAAAATTTCATTTTCAATTGCTTTGGTATAAAGCCAAGGATAACTCAGCTAGATGCATCATTTTACATGCATTGCTATTATATTCAATTTTTTCTTCTGATGTGAGAAGAAAATAAAATTAAGACATTTCCATGGGACCTTAACAATATCATTCGCCCTAGGTGCCAGACCTACTGTGTCTCATGGATAAGTTGGCTCTGACTGCTGTGGGACTTTTCTCTCTCTCTCTTTTATTCCCTAATTTGCAAACCCCACAATCACTTCTTTGGTACAGAATGAGATCCATTGTCCACCATGGTGTTTTTACTCTCTTGAAAACTTAGTCATGCTCATAACCAGATTCATCTCCCTTTAGTCTGAAGTCTATGGTCAAATAGAAAAGCACTCCTTTTTTAAAAAAACTATGTGCTTTATCTTTTGCTGAATTGAAGTTTATTTAACTGTCAGATGCTACAGTGGCTTTCTTTGAATCTTTTTTCAAATATACACTTAATACAAATACTTTAAATATACTTAACAACTTTGAAAAATAAATACCTAAATTGGGACCATCCCCAAACTATCTTTCCAGATTTGCCTCTAGATGAGAAGAAATACCTTATTTGACATAGTACCTGTAATTGGTGCATCAGGGCGGGATTGCTCCTTTCTCCACGCAGGCACAAATACAGTAATATCTTTATGGCCTTTATCTAGAAACCAATCCACCGCAAGTTGTATTCCTCTGCAGGAGAATTCTTCTTTATTCCCATGGCTTTAGGAAGATACAGAATAAGAGGAGAGAAGATTGATAATAGATAGCAAAGAAATACCTAAAGCAGGATTTTTCTTAGTGTCAAGGTATTAATAATAGACATTTACATTCTTTTCTTTCTTTCTCTCTTTCTTTCTTCCTTTCGCTTCTTTTCTTTTCTTTTTTTTTTTTTTTTTTTTGGTCTCACTTTGTCACCTAGGCTGGAGTGCAGTGGCACGATCTCAGCTCACTGCAACCTCCGCCTCCCAGGTTCAAGTGGTTCTCCTGCTTCCACCTCCTGAGTAGCTGGAACTACAGGTGCGTACCACCATGCCCAGCTAATTTTTGTATTTTTAGTAGAGACAGGGTTTTGCCATTTTGGCCAGGCTTGTCTCGAACTCCTGACCTCAGGTGATCCGCATGCCTTGGCCTCCCAAAGTGCTAGAATTACAGGCATGAGCCACTGTGGCCAGCTATGACATTTACTTTCTTGATAATGCCAAGTAACATGCTTTTTAAAGAGCAAATCAAGTTATTTTTATTTAATTGTTACAAATTTGCCATTAGTATTACAAACTTCATTCAAGGCCACAGATGGTTAGTAACAACTCCCAATTTATTGCAGCCCTGATGGCTATCTCCTATCACTAATTCCATTTTCTCTCTTCTCTTTCTGTTTCTCCTACCACTTTCTTTTCAAAGATTGCGATATTCACATAAAATGAAAAAAGTAAAGGTATTACTAGAGGTTTAAAGTTTATATAGAGTATTAATTCGGGATAAGTCCTAAGCACATATATATTAAGCTTCAAAAATAACATCAACAGCAAAAAAGATATGCACATAAATGCTCACTGAAAATTCTTATTACATATATCCATTTAATATAATGCACCAACAAAAATCATATTCATGAAAATTTTAAGATGTAGGAAATGCTCATAATTCTGAAAGAGAAAAGAAAAAATACAGACTATATATAATGTAACACCAATTTTGTAGAAGAAAACCTATGTATAAGCTTAGAAAAAATATGAGAAATAAGTACATCAAAATATTAATAAATATTGTTGTTCTGTGTGAGAGGATTATAAGTGATCTATTTTCTTCCTCTAATTCCAAAAATCCTTAAAAAATCAACTATTTCTGGCCGGGTGCAGCGGCTCAGGCCTATAATCCCAGCAGGTTGGGAGGCCAAGGTGGGAGAATTTGCGACCAGCCTCGGCAACATAGCGAGACTCCATCTTTATTAAAAAGAAAAAAAAAATTCAAGTATTCTTTCTATAATCAGAACATGATATAAAGGAGAAGAAACTGTCAGAATTACTTATAGGAATAAACATTGTGAAAACTTAAAAAGCCAAACAGAATTCATTTAACTAGAATTTGGAAGAGGGAAAATTTGCAGATAAATTGGGAAAAGGTGCACTAGATTTGTGCCTTGTTTGGCTGTGAAAATTATGATCTCTTAGCGTGGTATCTAGTGCTCTGACATATACATAAACCACACTAAATTATAGTTAATTAAACAGCTTGGATGGGAACAAATGGGCATACGTGTACCAATTCTACTACAATCAAGTGGCTATTGTCTGTTAAGACTGATCAGAAGGAAATAATTGTTTTGTTAGAAGGCTAATTAAGACAATGTGATAGGGCTTCTCGCTTTTGATTCCTCACCTTCTCACTGGCACTAGCTCACTCAGCTACAACAAAAATGACCTCCAACATATTGTTCCCTTTCGATGAATTCATATATAATATCAGGGGCTTCATCAATTCTTGTACTGCAAGACTTCCCACTGTCTTATCACTCTTGAGGCAAATTGCAAAAATTTATTAAATGCTTTTATTAACATTTCCAAGCATATGCTAATCATGTTTAAAGCTCTCCAGTGAGTACCATAAAGCAATTATACTACTCAACTGAAAGTTGAAAGCACTTAAGAAACAAAAGGAAAATATATTTAGTTGTCAATATACTCCAATGTAGCCTTAGAGATAACTACCACTAACTCCTAAAAAGTTGAAAAATGGGGAAATTATGCAAGAATTATGCTTAAATGGTTAATATTGGATGAACTGTGGAAGAGAAGTTGTTCAGCTGTGAATTTTCCCACTGCTACAGTGCTGGTAAGTATAAAGAATAACAGAACTTGGGAAAATTATCAGAATTGCCATTAGAGGGGATTTGAAGGAAGGGGATGGAATTTCCTTGGCTCTGCAGTACTATGATCTTCTCCCAAACGGTCTAAGTCCAGAAATAAATATGAGAGTAAAATTTGCTGTTAGATACTGCAACTTTATATTTTATTTATTTATTTATTTATTTATTTATTTATTTATTTATTTATTTATTTTTGAGACAGAGTCTTGCTTTGTCACCCAGGCTGGAGTGCAGTGGCACCATCTCGGCTCACTGCAACCTCTGCCTCCCGGGTTCAAGAGATTCTCCTACCTCAGCCTCCCAAGTAGCTGGGATTACAAACACAAGCCAACACGCTCAGTTAATTTTTGTATTTTTAGTAGAGACGGGGTTTCACCGAGTTGCCAAAGCTGATCGTGAACTCCTGACCTTGTGATCCGCCCACCTCAGCCTCCCAAAGTGCTGGGATTACAAGCGTGAGCCACCATGCCCAGCCAATTTTATATTTTATACTGCCAAATTCTGTGCTTAAAAATTTTTTTTCAGCCTTGGCAACATAGTGAGACCCTGCCTCTACAAAAAAATTAGCTGAGTATAGTGGTGCACTCCTGTAGTCCTAGCTACTCGGGAGGCTGTGGCAGGAAGATCACTTGAGCCCAGGAATTTGAGGTTACAGTGAGCTATGATCATGCCCCTGCACTCCAGCCTGGGTGACAGAACAAGGCCCTCTCTTTCTCTCTCTCTCTCTCTCTCTCTCTCTCTCTCTCTCTTTCTCTATATATATAAATATATATAATCATTAAAAAATGTAATATAGTTATAGTATAAAACGTGGAAAATACATAAAATATAAAGAAAAAAACCCCAAAATCCAACTGTTTTACTACAATACAGAGACAAACACTTAATATTTTGATATATTTATATTCTGATATCAATTTCCTAACATACTGAGAATTATGTTAAGAAAAAATGTAACATACCTATAGCATCCTATTAAAATATATTAAAATTACGCCACTGAAGCATTTCATCAGGCACACCAAATGCCCAATAAGAATCAGATGGCACTTTCAACATTTATCAAGGTGGCAATGAATACCTACACAACCAGCCAAGTATGCAAAGTTTATTGCCCCCCAAACATTTAAGGAATGAATAAATATTTTTTTTAAAAAGAGGAAAATAAAGTAATGCCTTTCAAGTGGCTTGTTTTTGCTTAAACCCATACAATGTCCTTTTGCAATCTATAAACGCTGAAAACCCTAGGACCTGCAAGTCACAGAGTATCTTGGTGACACTACAGTTCACTTTGTCTTGTAAACTGGCTTAGGAACCTCTCATGATCCAGGTTCCCAAGCCAAATTCAGCTTAGCAGATAGGTCATTAGCCCCTCCCTCTGCAGTTGTTTTCTCTGGGCTTCAAATGTTTGGGCTTCTCCTAGACTTAACAAAGAATATGGTTGCATTTACATTTCAAAGCCTTCATTCCTCTGAAATGGATTTCTCTTCCCAAAAGAGACAGCTCTCAGAATGAATGTACCCTTTAGGATCTTAGCATATATCAATCAGTATGTGGACCACAGGTGCACTACTACTGCAAATGTTAACCAAATGCTGCTAATGGCAAACAAAGCATCATAATTTGTTTGGTTTTTTTTTTTTAGACGGAGTCTCACTCTGTCGCCCAGGCTGGAGTGTAGTGGCACAATCTCAGCTCACTGCAACCTCTGCCTTCTGGATTCAAGCGATTCTCCTGTACAGGCACACCACCACCATACCTGGCTAATTTTTTATTTTTAGTAGAGATGAGGTTTCGCCTTGTTGGCCAGGCTGGTCTCGAACTCCTGACCTCAAGTGATCCTGCTGCCTCAGCCTCCCAAAGTTCTGGGATTACAGGTGTGAGCCATCAGGCCTGGCCCATAATTTTATTTTATTTTTGGAGACAGTGTCTCGCTCTGTCACCCAGGGTGGAGTGCAGTGGCGTGATCATGGCTTACTGCAGCCTCAACCTCCCTGTGCTCAAGTGATTCTCCACTTCAGCCTCCCAAGCAGCTGGGACTACGGGCACGCACCGCCACGCCGGGTTATTTTTTGGTATTTGTAGTAGAGATGGGGTTTTGTCATGCTGCTCAGGCTGGTGTTGAACTCCTGGGCTCAAGCAGTCTGCCTGCGTTGGCCTCTCAAAGTGCTAGGATTACAAACGTGAGCCACTGTGCCTGGCCAGCATCATAATTTTAATGCAGGGTCATTCAACAGGCTGAGAAACAACAGACATTAACATGTAGTTTGTCTAAGAAATACCAATCTCACCATAAACTTACAGCTAACTAAGGAGGAAAACAAACCTAATTTAGATTAATAGTAATAACAAATCCATAAGTAGACTATAGCACTGAACTTTGAGCATGTGAAATGTGATTGCAGAATAAATGGGACTCATCAGTAATTTACTACTCAGACAAAAGAAAAAGATGCTAACAAGGACTCAACTGGCAATTTTAAAGAAATTACATGGTCTACTCTGCACTATTTTAATATGCTCCTAACAGTAAGGTTGCATGCTATTTTTTTGGCTCTATTTAAATCATGTGAGATGCCTTTAATTTAGCAAAGTAACTCATACAGGAGATAAAAGTTCATTTTCCTGTCAGTATAATAGTTTGCTACTGACATAGACCAGATATGTTGAAACTAATTATCCAAGTAATTAATCTCTGCATTATTCCTTAAAAAGCAAAAGAACCAGAGTGTCCTTCGTGATCAGCAATCCTTGAATAGAAGTCTAGAGAAAAGGAAGATATTACATTACCATGAAGCCAAAGTCCCCACGAATGCCTTAGGTTCTTCTCATCCTCAACTCCGAAACACAAAACCAGACCAGACCAAAAACAAAACAAAACAAAACAAAAAAACGGGTAGGCCTTGGGAATCAGGTCCAGTCTAGGGTGTTCCAGGTGGTCTGGTTTGGTGACAGATTGAGTTGGGCACATCCCAAACTCCTTCCCCTCAAGAATCACCCTTTCTTATGCCTGATAGGAGGGGAGCAGAGGCACCTTTGGCCTTTTGAATACAGACATTATCCTTTGCTTTTCACTGGCCCACTGCATCATTCTGATTGCTGTAGTATTGTGTGCAGGTCATTTAACTTTCTTGTTACCGTGCTTTTGGTTTCCCCTCATTAAAACAAAGGAGCTGTCTAGCCTGCTTTACATACCTTATAATGATGATGATGTCATTATTTTAAAAAATTGAAAAAGGAAATCTGTAAATGCATTCTCTGCTACTAGCAAATACGCCATATATATATATATATATATACACACACACACACACACACACATACATACACACACTTTTTTTTTTAATAGGGTCTCACTCTGTCACTCAGGCTGGAGTGCAGTGGCGAGATCACTGCTCACTGTAGCCTTGACTCCCGGGCTCAAGAGAACCTCCCACCCCAGCTTCTTGAGTAGCTGTGACTATAGGCATGTGCCACTATACCTGGATAATTTTTGTATTTTCAGTAGAGACAGGGTTTTGCCATGTTGCCCAACCTGGTCTTGAACTCCTGGGCTCAAGCGATCCTCCCACCTTGGCTTCCCAATGTACTAGGATTATAGGTGTGAGTCACCATACCTGGCCCAAATATTCTTAATAACACTAATAGCCACATAATACTGTGTGGTATTGTGAAAAGAGAACTGGAGTCAGATTAGTGTTTTAATTTAAGCTTTGTAAGCTTGGGTAACCTTGGGTAGTTACTCAAACTCTCTGAACCTGAATCTCTTCACCTGCAAAGATGAACCAAATTAGTTTATTCTTATAGGCTCTCCAGTGGGGATTAATTCACATATGTAAAAAATCTGGCACAGAATCAGTATTCGTAAATGTTTGTTTGTTTCACTGCATTCATTTGAAGTCAGAGGACTTAAGTTCGAGTTCTCACTTTAGTACTTACTAGCTATGTAAACTCAGGGAAGTCAATTACCTTTGCTGAGCCTTATTTTTTCATCTGTAAGATAAAGTTGCTGTGAGCATTAAACAGGACTATATACTAAAGTGTACTTTCAGATAGTCTGCTAAGCATTTCCTGTATACAGCAATGGTATCGTTCATGACTTTCTTCCATCCCCACTCTCTCATGTCTCTGTGGGAGCACCCAATACTGTGGGAAAACAAGGCAAGATCCCTGCTTTCAAAGACAATGGGATAATCTAATGTAAAACTTGCTAGACTAAGGCTTTTTCACTTTGTTCTGATTGCCTACGGTCTAAGGATTCTAGTGAGTCCATCAAGCAATGAGAGACAGTAGGAAAAAGGCTCCTGATTACTGTGGTTTTTTAAACCAAGACTGGATGACAATTCATTTGAGAAATAGAAGAAGGGATTCCTATGGCTTAAAAAAATGATATGAGAGAGTATGGAATAAATTTGAAGGCACTATAGGTACTGTTAGTCTCCCACTGCTGCTGTAACAAATTACCACATATTTAGTGACTGAAAATAGCACCAATTTATTCTCTTACAAGTTCAAGAGGTCAGAAATCTAAAATCAAGGTGTTGGCAAAGCTGTGTTCTTTCTGCAAGCTTAAAGAGAGAATCTGTTTCCTTGCCTTTTTCAGCTTTCTAGAGGCCACCCACATTCTTTTTTCTTTTTTTTTCCTGAAACAGTCCAATGGGTCAAAAAGGTCACCCACATTCTTTGGCTTATAGTCCCTTTCTTATGTCACTCCAGCTTCTTGTTTCTGCCATTGCATCTCCTTCTACTCATTCTGATCTTGCTGCCTCCCTCTAATAAAGACACTTGTGATTACATTAGGCCCACTTTGATAAACAAGGGTAATCTCTCCCATCTCAAGAACGTTAATCACATTTGCAAAGTCATTTTACCATATGAGATAATGTATTCAGAGATTCCAGGGATTAAAATGTGGACATCTCTAGGGGGGCTATCATTCAGCCTACCACAGATACTGTAGTTCAGAGATCATCATTGGAATCAGAAAAATTAGGAAGTTCTTTGTGGAGGTGGTGCATTTTGAAGGCTATGAAGATACAAAGGAGGCACTTCTAAGTTGGGAAAAGGCATGAACACAGGTGGTGGGGATAGAAATCAGCATAATTTTCATGGAGACCATTAAAAAGATAGATGTGAATGCAGTAAGCATGAGAGATACAATCAAATGGGAGGAGGGAAAGGCTAGATCACAAAGAGCCTTAAAGCCAGGAAAAAGGATCAAAATTTGGTATAATAGCAGTTGAGAGTTACTGAAAGTTCCTAAGCAAACCTCAAAGTGACTTTATAAAAGCAGCATTTTCAGGATGATTAGTCTAGTAAAGTAGGGGTAGGACAGCAGACCACAAAAGGAACAAAGCTGAATGGCTATGTCTCCTCTGAAGCATCATCACTGATGTTGAAGCTGCCTTTAGAACACCTGGAAACAAATTGGCAGCAACTTCAGTGGAGGAAGAAAAGGCAAGAGCAGGATCATTTTAGTCTCTGGCCACCTTCAGAAACACACGCCACAGTCAATAGCCATGTGCCTCTTATAATGATTTGCAAAGGAAGAAAATTTCTATGAGCTCAGGGCAGGTTTTTAAAATGAGAGAAAAAACATACCAGGCTTACCTCATTGCCACATTACTTCCATCAATGACAACTGGCCTCAAATTGTCACTGTTGTCTATTTCATCTTCAAGAGACAATTCAGGGCTTGCAATCTCTCTGGAGCTGGGCCCACGAGGCACTAACAGGCTCAAGTTGATCTGCCCTTCTGAATCACCTTTGTTCCCAAGTCTGACAAGCTCTGCCAATACATCATTAATAAGTGATTCTGGGCCCAGCTTGTTTAGCACTGATTGAATCTGTTCCTCTGCATAGCCCAGCTTTAGCGCAAACTCCATCTTAGCTTGGTATTCCTTCTCCAAGTCAAGTTTACCATCCTGTAAAATGCTGCTCTGGGAGAAACTTGGACGATCTAGGCAGGGAGATCGACAGAGCTGGCGGTGTGGCTTGGAGGGCATCTCCTTTTTCTTCAACTGACCATCCCTAGGTTGGCAGCTCTTGCTGTTGTCACTACTCTTAAGGCTTATCTGTTCAGGGTCACTCTCAGAGCTCATCCACTCTTCAGAATCAGCATTGCCCTGCTCTGTGCTGTCCTGCTTAGGCTGCTGCTTCTCTTCCTTGGAGGCACTCTTCTCCATTTTTGGTGTCTCTACCTCAGCTGTGGCCGTCATCCCGTTTAGTGGGTCGTCTGAGGTCTAATCAGTTCTTTTTCTTTTTAGCCTGCTTGGAATCCACATGCAGTGGCATTCTTTTGTGGTAAAATGTCGTGGTAGCGATGGTGCAAGAGTTTGCCTGTTTGGTTTGGTATGTTCAGATGTTACCACTCCCTACAAATAAACACACATATCACATCATATTTAGTAAACTTTAGGAAAAGCATTTTAGAATACAGAGGTTTCTTCTTAAGAAACTACAGGGTTTTGTTTTTTTTTTTTTTTGCATTTGATTTTTCTGCTTACAATGATTAGACTAAACTTAAAGAGTCCCTAATTCTATAATAATTCTAGACATAAATATTTCAGTGGTGGTAATAATGCTGTAATTCCTGCCCCCCCCGTCCCGCCCCCCATGACATGCACACAAAATAACAGCTAAAGTTATTTGCTTACCACAACAATTTGGAGAAAGAGAAACATCACATTTCAACAAGGAGCAAGAATATATATATATATATATATATACACACACATACATATATTTCCATGGAAAGACTCTCCCTTTCTGCCAGGAAGTGTTTCCAGATCCCACACCATATCCTTCTCGCTAAGGCTAAAATTCACTCCTGAAAAGCACATGTGGGCTGGGCGCAGTGGCTCACGCCTGTAATCCTAGCACTTTGGGAGGCCGAGGTGGGCGGATCACGAGGTCAGGAGATCGAGACCATCCTGGCTAACATGGTGAAACCCCGTCTCTACTAAAAATACAAAAAATTAGCCAGGCGTGGTGGCGGGCACCTGTAGTCTCAGTTACTCGGGAGGCTGAGGCAGGAGAATGGTGTGAACCCAGGAGGCGGAGCTTGCAGTGAGCTGAGATCACGCCACTGCACTCCAGACTGGGTGACAGAGACAGAGTGAGACTCTGTCTCAAAAAAAAAAAAAAAGCACATGCTCTCTAGCGTTACTGTTTACAAAATATCAGGAACCCATCTACTAGGGAGACTAGAAAACCATTAAAATTGCTTCAGACAACTAAAACAGGCTGTAAGGGTAACAGAGAGGTGTGTTTCAGATAAGAAAGGGTGTGTGTGCATTTTCCTGTCTGAAGCCTCTTTTTAAATTATAATTGATAAACAAAAGGAGAAAAGGATAAAACCAACTCAACTTGCAAGAGAAACCAGAACATAATAAAAAGAATATTAATTACAGAAGAGAATTAGGGACAATGTTATTTCTATTTTTTTTTTTTTTTTTTAAGATGGAGTCTTGCTGTATTGCCCAGGCTAGAGTGCAGTAGCATGATCTCGGCTTACCACAACCTCCGCCTCCCAGGTTCAAGCGATTCTCCCGCCTCAGCCTCCCGAGTAGCTGGGACTACATGCACACGACACCATGCCCGGCTAATTGATGTATTTTTAGTAGAGACGGGGTTTCACTATGTTGGCCAGGTTGGTCTCAAACTCCTGACCTCGTGATCCGCCGGCCCTCACCTCCCAAAGTGCTGGGATTATAGACGTGAGCCACCTCACCCAGCAACAATTTTATTTCTAACTTCCTTCTCTAACTTATCTCATCTGTCCCAGCAGGTTTCAGTTCTAACCTGGCCTAAGTGTGTTCTTTCCTTTGAGGCTCAGTTTCTTCATATGTAAAATGAGGATATTGATAGCTACCTCACCAGTTAATTGTTGGGTTCGGTTTTCCTTTTAAAAGAAGACTGACAGTGAGATAAGGCTATAGACCTGTGAACACTGATGAGGTCTTTAGGCAGAAGCTGTGCTCACTCATCTAAAAATAGGCTACTGGCCGGGCACGGTGGTGCATGCATGTAATGCCAGCACTTTGAGAGGCCGAGGCGGGCAGATCGCTTGAGGTCAGGAGTTCGAGACCAGCCTGGCCAACAAGGTGAAGCCCCGTCTCTACTAAAAATACAAAATTTAGCTGGGCGTGGTGGTGGGTGCCTGTAATCCCAGCTACTTGGGAAGCTGAGGCAGGAAAATCACTTGAACCTGGGAGGTAGAGGTTGCAGTGAGGTGAGATCACACCACTGCATTCCAGCATGGACGATAGAGTGAGACTCCATCTAAATAAATAAATGAATGAATAAATAAATAAATAAATAAATAAATAAATAAATAAATAAAACCAGGGTACTTGTGTGACCAGTGTGCCACAGATTTCTAGTTACACCTCAATTCTGTTTCTTTTTTTGTGTGTATGTGAGATGGAGTTTCACTCTTGTTGCCCAGGCTGGAGTGCAGTGGCAATATTGGCATGAGCTCAGCTCACTGCAACCTCCACTGCCTGAGTTCAAGCAATTCTCCTGCCTCAACCTCCCAAGTAGATGGGATTACAGGCATGTGCCACCATAGCCGGCTAATTTTGTATTTTTAGTAGAGACGAGGTTTCACCATACTGGCCAGGCTTGTCTTGAACGCCTGACCTCAGGTGATCCACCCGCCTCGGCCTCCCAAAGTGCTGGGATTACAGGCGTGAGCCACCACGCCCTGCCTCAATTCTGTTTCTACAAATAAGAAAAACCTCTAATGGTTTGAAGAATGCTATGGATAACTGCATGCTTACTTTAGGAGTCACATTTGGAAACAGAGCCAAACTTAATCAACATCTCAGAAATGACATTCAGGCAGCATATAATGACTCCTGGAATGATTACATTACCATTTGTGACTTTAAAATTTTCCCTTAGTGAATTAGTCAACACATAGACACCCATTTCCTTGTAAGTTTCACATTTGCTATCTGACTTACAATTTATTTTCTTCAAAATAATTTCTAGTGTACACAGAACATTGAAATATTTCCCCTGGATTTATTCAAAGCTTCAAAGTCACTTAAAACCAACTGTTTATAAGATTAAATGTATATTTTCTTGGCAAATGGGAGGTACCTATAAAAGATAAGTTAGACTACTCTTAGCTAGTGGACCATAGAATGTTTATTTCATACTATCAAATATTTAGTTATGTCTAAATTGTCATTGGTGTGAATACTTTCACCATACTTATGTAGACATACAATAGCAAATTTAAATTCAGGAAAAATCTCACACACATAGGAAACCCTCATTGAAATTACTTGTTATTATTGTGGAAGTTTCCTACTCAATAACCTAAAGTAAAAGAGAAATAAGTGGCTTAGCAGAAATGAACTTCAATTTCTCTTTCAAAACCTTAAGCAAGAATATCTTAAGAAAAATGTTGGCGATCTTTCCTAAAACCTGTGTAAGTGAAGGTGTCATGTGTTTGTCTATGTGTATGTGTTTCTTTTATAATGCAAAAGTCCTTGGGACAAGATAGCAAGAATGTATTTTTATTCAAAAGAGCAGTCCCTGAGAGGCAGAGACTGTGCTAAGCCCCAGGGTTAGAAAGATAAACCAGAACTAAGCCTGTCCTCAAGAACTCAACCAACTAGTAAAACCTTGGCTAGAATTGACCCTAGAAATGCACTTCTATAGAGGATGAATATTTCAATTACAGTTCAAGCTGGGATACTCTTGTGAATGAAGGGAGTGTTTACTAATAGTTATGTAAGAACAATAGGCATATACTAGGGATGTCTCAGGTAAACCTGGGTATACGATTGGTCACCCAAGTTACCTGCAAATTTTCATTGACATACAGAAGAGGAAATATTCAACTCTGTCAGTAGGGTGGGAGATAGGTGTGGTGGTTGAAGAGATTAGGAAAGAATTCAAGAAGCATATAATGTCTAGTCATCTGCTGACATTACTTAATTCATTCAAAAACATTTATTTGGTGACAACTATGCACCAGACAACATGTTAGAAGCTGAGGATATAAAATAAGATGAGGACTCTAATCTCAAGGAGCTTATAGTGATGTGGTGAGGAATGGGGAGACAGACAATAATCAAATAATCATATAATTCATAATTATAAACTGGCTAAGTGATTAAGCATTAAAAAGCATAGGGAGCTATGAGTTGAGCCTTAAAGGAAAGAGTTAAAATTTGCTGGGCAGGGAAGAGTTTTTAAAATTACAAGTATATGAAGATTAACATCATATAGTGCCTTAGTCAACACCTCATGCCTAATATTATTGGCAAGGAGTAACAAATGAAAGCACTGAAGAAGGCTAAAGCAAAAGAGTCACTTTTGCTCGAAAAGGGAAGATGAGTGGGGAGAAAAGTTTCAAAGATGTTGTTTTAGCTTATGGCATGTGTTAAAAACAGTTGTTGGCTGGGCACAGTGGTTCAAGTCTATAATCCCAGCGCTTTGGGAGGCCAAGGCAGGAGGATCACTTGAGCCCAGGATTTGAGACCAGCCTGGGCAACATATGCTGAACCTTGTCTCTACAAAAGAATACCAAAATTAGTCAAGCATGGTGGTGTAGGCCTGTAGTCCCAGCTACTCCGGAGGCTGAGGTGGGAGAATGGCTTGAGCCCTGGAGGCAGAGGTTGCAATGAGCCAAGAGGGCACCACTATACTCCAGCCTGGGTGACAGAGCCAGACCCTGTCTCAACAACAACAATAAATAGAATTGTTACCTTTTATTGTTACTGATTGAAAAAATCCACAAATGAATGCATTAAAGACTGGCATACTTTGGAAAATCGCATTAGTCAGATGAAATTATAGAACTGGATATAATTTGTTTGAAGAAGCTAAGAGCTTTGTCATCAGATAGCCACGTGTTGAAGATACAGAGCTTGCCTATAACTTGTTTAAGAATATGATTAAGCAAATGATTGCAAACTTGCATCTGAATCTAAAAAAAGCAGAGAAACATATGCAGGCAAAATCTGCTAAAAGTGACCTCGAGGAGGAATTTCCACCAAGAAAAAAAGATCAAAGTCTTCTACTTTCTTCTCTCTCCCACTAATCTTTTTATTAGGAAATACAACTTATTCAGTTTGCATTTGCATAGAGAAATTTTCCAAGATTAGTCTTCAGGTTCTACTAGATCTTTTTTTCTTGGTGGAAATTCCTCCTCGAGGTCACTTTTAGCAGATTTTGCCTGCATATGTTTCTCTGCTTTTTTTTAGATTCAGATGCAAGTTTGCAATCATTTGCTTAATCATATTCTTAAACAAGTTATAGGCAAGCTCTGTATCTTCAACACGTGACTGTCTGGTGACAAAGCTCTTAGCTTCTTAAAACAAATTCTATCCAGTTCTATAATTTCATCTGACTACCAACTCGACTTCATCTTTTCCAGAATCTGCCAAATGACATCCTATACAGAGGTAGAAACATCTGGCCATTTCTAGTGAGCCAAAACCTTTGAAAATGTTCCAGAAAGCCCATTAACTACATAGAACAGAGTTACCCAGCAGTAATCAAGTCAAGAACAAAATAGTAAGTTCTCAATTATCTGCAGGTGACCAAGCCACTTGTTATTGTGTTTTGTGAATGCATGTTTTGATAGAGACTTAGGGATACCTACTTAGACAGCTGCCCTTCCTGCCACTTCTAGTAATTTTTTTTTCATAAAAGGAATTCTCAAAGAAAATATACATATCAAAAATTATCTGCTGTGTGGGATTTCTGGTGGGGCCCAGATAATTGAGAAATGACTATAGTTCAATCATCATAAGAATACTAAGCTTTATTTTCTTGGTTTCTCCTCTGAAGTGGACCACTGTTTTCAGAATTACTTTTTTGTTAACTTTTATTTTAAGTTCAGTGGTACATATGCAGTTCTGTTACCTAGGTAAACTTGTGTCATGGGGATTTGTTTTACAGATTATTTCACCACCCAGGTATTAAGCCCAGTACCCATTAGTTATTTTTCCTGATCCTCTCCCTCCTCCCATCCTCCACACTCTGTTAGGCCCCAGAGTGTGTTGTTCCCCTCTATGTGTCTTCAAAGACCTAAAGACAGAAATACCATTTGACCCAGCAATCCCATTATGTGTACATACCTAAAGGATATAGATCATTATATTATAAAGACACGTGCACGTGTATGTTCATTGCAGCACTATTCACAATAGCAAAGACATTCAACTTAAATGCCCATCAGTGATAGACTGGATAAAGAAAATGTGGTACATATACACCATGGAATAGTATGTAGCCATAAAAAAGAATGAGATCATGTCTTTTGCAGGGATATGAATGGAGCTGGAGGCCATTTTCCTTAGCAAACTAACATAGGAACAGAAAACCAAATACTGCATGTTCTCACTTATAAATGGGACCCAAAGGATGAGAACACATATAGTTAGCTTCTAAAAGAACAAATTCAAATCTGTATTGTATCAAATCATCGCATTTTACTTTAAAAATCACAAATAAGTTATAAAACTTCAATAACAGTAATAACATATGAACAATCATTTACATTTGCATTACATCTTAGAGTTGCCTAAGTGCATTCACATATATGCTCTCAACAGAGCCACATAATTACCTACACAACCCAGTTTTGAGATGTTATGACTTATATAGCCCATCTCCAATCACCTGTGTCAAGCACATCAGCTAAAGAAGTTACACAAGCCCCAGAAAGAGCTATAAAGTAAGGCTTTCTCAGATACTTTGGAGGCAAAAGAGTTTGAAAACTTTACTGATTCTCAAAATGAAAAGGTTCACATAGAGGCACTCTGAGAAAATCAAAAATTCAAATATTTCCATTTTTATTTATAATAAATCACATGCAGCAATTATATCGTAAAGGAGGTAAAGATTGTTTCTTAACCTCCAACTATACCCATCTGTTTGTATGCTCTTGAATAGTTTATAGGTAGTAACACTTAGCAAAGAAACAAGTCTTAAGAAATAGCATATTTTCTGTGGTTTGTAAAAATGGGATTTCCCTTGAGCAATGAGAGCACTCTTGTCAGCCTATCTGGTTTTACATTACCCTCCAAACAAAATTGTTTTTTTATACTTTACCTTCAATACATTATCAAAATGATACATGTCACAGCAAAAACTGTCACAATCAGAGCTAACAACAACTGACCTTATTCAAAACTTAGGATTTCATTTCAAAGGAGACCCAAGAGCTTTGTATGATTAAACTACGTCAATTCTTGTCCTCCCACTCCCACACCAAATGTTGAAGCTTTAGACAAAATGTTTACAAAAAAGTAACAGTCTGTTGATTTTCATTACTCATTCATTTTTTTCAGGACTTCAAGCAAAGTAGACACACAATGATTTGATTTCAAGACCCATTATTCCTAGGTTTTGAACAGGGGCTCATTTTTCTGCTACCTTCCACCGCCACGTGTTCCATTAGAAAGGACGTACGTCTCCAGGATATTTAAAACATTTCATACTACACACACTCTGTTGTCCAAACTAATTAAAACCACATTGTTAAATGTAACCTCAATTTATACTTGATTCAATTTTCCCCACACAAAACCATTTCTAGTGCTTGACACTCCAGAAGGACAAGAAAACTGTAGGTTACATACTTACTATTTTCTTCTCTCTATATAAAGAAGGTCTAGGGAGATCATTTCAAATCATGCAGGGAAGCTGCATCATATGCTACAGGAGATGGTCTCTGTTAGAGTAAGGATTCAGTGAATGTGTATTCTCTGGCCATTAGTGACAGCTGAGGAGCTGTTATGAAAGTGGCTTCTTCAGAAAACACGCCCACTTCTATGATTCATTGGTGAAGTTTATTTTTTTTCTCTCTCTCCTCCTCTTCTCTCTTCTTTCTCTCCTCCCTCTCTTTTTCTTTTTGTGCCACCTATCCCCATCCCAAGACCCTTAGTCAAAAGCTATAGGGAAATATGGCTATGTAATTCTATAACTTATGGTAAATTGGAAAAAAAGAGTACCTTTCTTATGACTTTAATAGTGATAAATATATCTTGAACATCTCATTCAGTTAACAACACTGGGCTTGATCTTTCTTGATTCTTTCCAATTTAACTGTTTTGTTAAATGTATGGAATAGAGTACACCCTATTTTCTCTCTTTATAATTAAATCGTTAGCAAGAATGAGAAAGGACACAAGGATCGGGGCAATTCTGAGGGGTAGCTGCAGTACTGCAGCCATGACATCATCAGCTGGTCTAGTTAGTTCCAAAAATCTCCCAGATGAAATTCAAGATATATTGGGTGGCAAATAGGAGTAGGAGGGAAAGAGGGAATAGAAGGTTACAAGTTTTAATTGTTATTATTTCAACTAACATGTTGTTTGTTGTCACTTCCTTCCTCAAACAATTACATACTGCTTTTTTCAAGAACTGCTCTGTTTTATCTCAGCTGCAGGAGTACTTCTGTGGCCCGCGAAGTACATAAGAAACACCATTTTAAAAGTATTTCAGAGGCTTTCAGAACAAGGAATGCTTAATAATGCATTCTTGTTATATTAAATATGTCAACCATATAATGACATAGGTACGCTCTTGGCAGAAACCTTCTGCATTGGAGCTGGAGTCAGGGTATTTGGGTTCAAATATTCCCTCTACCACTAATTTTTAATTCCCATCCTGCATACTAGGTACTTAGCACTGCTCTAGGTGCCGGGGGTTCTAAAATAAATAAGATGCAGTCCCTGTGAGGTGCTCACGTTCTGGTAGGTGAGATAAATATGCAAACAAATAATCACAGAACATAGAATATGTTTTCGTAAGGTTGTTTATAGATGCTAGGGTAATACCAAGGAGGGGTAAGGAGGTAAGTAATTCTGCTGTCTGAGGTAAGAGAGATGAAATTTGAGCTGGTTTTATCAGGAAAGGGGGAGAGAAATTGGGGAGGACATGCTAGGCAGATGGAATAGCATATGAAAGGGCATGGAGGTGTGAAAGACAATGGTGAGGTCAAGATTAGTGAGTAATGCTCTGCACACAGTGTTCTCTCCCCTGTAGTTCACCCACTTAACTCCTGCTAGTTGTAACAAGTTTGTTTCTCTCCCCAACTAGACTGTGAACTCTACTAAAAGAAAGAACTGTCCACATTCATGTTTGCATCTCTGCTTTCCCCAATCCCAACACTTAGCATACCTTTATGTATGTGATACGTTTTCAATGAATACTTTATTAAATATTTCATCCTTGTACTTTTTTTGGGGGGGGGTGGGGGCAGAGTTTCGCTCTTGTCGCTTAGGCTGGAGTGCAATGGCATGATCTCGGCTCACTGCAACCTCCACCTCCCGGGTTCAAGCGATTCTTCTGTCTCAGCCTCCCAAGTTGCTGGGATTACAGACATCCACCACCATGCCCAGCTAATATTTTTATTTTTAGTAGAGATGCGTTTTCGCCATGTTCATCAGGCTGGTCTTGAACTCCTGACCTCAGGTGATCCGCCCCCCCCTCGGCCTCCCAAAGTGCTGGGATTACAGGCGTGAGCCACCGTGTCTGGCCCATCCTTGTACTCTTACAGCCTCTGGCATACTCATAGAAGCCTGAAGTGAAGTTCAGCTGATCAAAATTATAAAGACCATTTGACATTGGACTAGTTGTACATAGCCCTGGCTTTTACTCAAGTAGTGGTAAGTTGGGTTAAAATGATTTCTTGTGAGTCATTGATTATCCAGGAAAGACATCATTAAAAATCTATGAGTGACTTTGTATTTCAGTTGACATTAATATCAGCTTGTTTAGAAAGCACTTTTTTCCCACAGTAGAAATTAAAAATAGTGAAAACAATGTATAGTAACAAACCTCCAAATGTTTAAAAGTTCATGTAATTACATTTATGCCATGAAATCTTTTGATAGTTACACAAATTTAAATATATTAATGGATGATGTCAGTGGTAATGACAGTGAAAGGACCTTAAAAAATCTGCTTATCAATAAAAGCATTGACAACACTGGCAAATTGTTAAAATCAACTTTTCCAGAATTCTGTTAGGCAGGAAAATAGGGTCTGGAAGTAGGGAACATAAGACCAATTCATACTTCAGCTATGGCAGGAAATATCATCTCCATAGGGCGTA
Source organism: Theropithecus gelada (assembly GCF_003255815.1). Taxonomy (NCBI): domain Eukaryota; kingdom Metazoa; phylum Chordata; class Mammalia; order Primates; family Cercopithecidae; genus Theropithecus; species Theropithecus gelada. The sequence continues at coordinate 89,062,105 of NC_037689.1, forward strand.
GGCCAAGTAAATAACTTTGTAACTTTACTTCATCCTCTTCATTTACATATGGTGTACCCCAAATAACCAATGGAATCCTCTAGAGGGTATTTAAACTCCCTAAAATTCTGTAACGGGGCCCTTGAGCCCCTATGCTCTGGCCCACTCCCACACTGTGGAGTGTACTTTAATTTTCAATAAATCTCTTCATTCCTTCCTTGCTTTGTTTGTGCGTTTTTTTCAATTCTTTGTTCAAGACACCAAGAACCTGGACACCCTCCACTGGTGACATCTGGAACTTAATGAAAGGTTTTTAATAATCCAAATAGTGTTTATTTAGCCAGGTGCGGTGGATCTCACCTGTAATCCCAGCATATTGGGAGGCTGAGGCAGGCAGATCACCTGAGGTCAGGAGTTCGAGACCAGCCTGGCCAATGTGGCGAAATCTCTTCTCTACTAAAAATACAAAAATTATCCAGGTGTGGTGGCAGGAACCTGTAATCCCAGCTACTTGGGAGGCTGAGGCAGGAGAATTGCTTGAACCTGGGAGGTGGAGGTTACAGTGAGCTGAGACTGCGCCATTGCACTCCAGCCTGGGCAACAAGGGTGAAACTCCATCTCAATAAATAAATAAATAAATAAATAAATAAATACAAATAGTGTTTATTTAAACAACAAGAAAACAAAAATTCAAAAGCCTGGCTGAACCTTGGTAAGAACAGGAAAATTTGTGGCATTTAAATGTGCTCTATTCACATCTCCTCTTCCCAGAAACATGGTGGCCTTGAAAGCCAACAGCCTCACAATCACAGTAGCCATGAGAATTAGCAGCCTAGAAGTCAACAGAGGAAATTGAACGAATTTAGAACTTCTCCAAACTTCCATCTCCATAGAATTATTATTATCTGACCTATCTGAAAGTTCCTTGGAAAACCTGGCATTTTCAAGGGCTTGTGTTTATTTGATATGACTTAGAGCTCACTAACAATGAACAGCTTTTTCCTCCGGGATGTTTGTTGAAAACAATTAGAGACACTTTAAAAAAATATCACAGCTGCCCGAGGGGGTAATAACAGCTAGAGCAAACAAGAAGTTGACAAAAAACCTTTCAAGGAAAAGCTGGGAATTAGATGTCCATAAGGGGCTTTGAAAAGCTTCCACATATTCCTAGGGATCTAGAAGGACACATGCTTGTGTAAGGTTGTGCATGTGTTCATGGAAGACCTGAAAAGTCCCTTATCCCTCATCTTTGGTTGACCTTAAGGGTTTATGTAATCAGGAGGTAAGGCTAAAGCAAAGTTGTCAAATGCTCTCTAGGTGTTGAGAGTGTGCCCCAATATGCATTCAAAGCTTCTTGGCAAAGGGAGGAAAACTTACTGGTTGAAAGCATTTAAGAAAAAGTTTTTTGAACCAATAGCTGACAAATAAGCTATTCCAAGAAGAGATGGCAGTGGCCACACACAACAAATAATACAGACTTTAAAGAATTACTTCATAGGTCACTAAACAACAATTACAAAAACAAACCTCAGGAAGAAGAGGGAATCTGATTTCCAAGGTTGTCAATTATATTATTTAAAATGTTCAGTCTTCAACAAAAAAATTATGAGACATGCAAAGAAAAAAAAAAGTATGGCCTATATACAGGGAAAGGAAAAGTCAATAGAAACTATCCCTCCTGAGCTGGGCATAGTGGCATGAGCCCATAGTCCCAGCTACTCGAGAGGCTGAGGTAGAAGTAATGTTTGAGCCAAGGAGCTCAAATCTAGCCTGGGAAATAAAGTGAGACCCCATTTCTTTAAAAAATATTTTAAAAATACTGTCCCTGTGCAAACCCAGATGTCGGGCTTACTTGACAAAGATTTTAAATCAGCTATTTAAAATATGCTTAAAGATTACAAGAAAGTATGTCAAAGAACAAAAGGAATGTAAGATGTCTTATCACATAGAGAATATTAATGGAAATTCTGAAGTTGAATAGGACAATAATTGAAATTAAAAATCCACTGGAGAGATCAACAGCAGATTTCAGCTGGCTATAGAAATTATCATCAAACTTTATGTTGATAGGTTAACTGAGATTACCTAGTCTGAAGGGTAGAAAGAGAAAATAAAGAAAAATGATCAGAGCCTAAGAGACTTGTGATATATCAAGTGTACACACACACACACACAAACACACACACACACACACACACACACACACCCCGGAATGTTTTTGAGTGTTTCCAACTTTGAGTTTATTGATTTTTTTTTCTTTTTGAGAGAGAGTCTTGCTCTGTCACCCAGGCTGGAGTGCAATGGCATGATCTCGGCAGCTTACTGCAACCTCCACCTCCCGTGTTCAAGTGATTCTCCTGCCTCAGCCTCCTGAGTAGCTGGGATTACAGGCACCTGCCACCACGCCCGGCTAATTTTTGTATTTTTAGTAGAGACCTGACCTCAGGTGATTCACCCACCACAGCCTCCCAAAGTGCTGGGATTATAGGCATGAGCCACCGTGCCCGGCCTATTGATCTTCTTGAATGTGTGGATTAAAGTTTTCCATCAAATTTGGGAATTTTCAGTCATTAGACATCAAATATATTTTCTGTTTTTTATTTTTCCTCTTCTTCACACAACTCTTGTTGTGTGTGTGTGTGTGTGTGCGCGCGCACGCATGTGTGTGTGTATAATGCTTGTTTAACCTCCTTGTAAAGTTTGTGTCTTCTAGGTTGCAACATTCCACATCAAATGATGGTTATGCAAGGATTCCAATCAATCCCTGCCTCAGATTTAGACTCTCTTGATGACCTTAACTTGGATCCCCTAGACCAGTCAGCCAGAGATTTCCATGCCCTTGCTAGGCAGTGCCATTACCCCTAATCATCAGGAAGGAGGATGAACAAAGAATTCCAGGCAGGCGGTTCACGGTGGCTCACGTCTGTAATCCCAGCACTTTGGGAGAGTGAAGCAGGCAGGTCATTTGAGGTCTGGAGGTCAAAACCAGCATGACCAACATGGTGAAACTGCGTTTCTACTAAAAATACAAAAAATATATATATATTCAGGAGTGATGGTGCATGCCTGTAGTCCTAGCTACAGGGGAGGCTTAGGCAGGAGAATTGCTTGAATCTGGGAGGCAGAGGTTTCAGTGAGCTGAGATCGTACCACTGAACTCCAGCCCGTGTGACACAGTGAGACTCTGTCTCAAAAAAAAAAAAAAAAAAAAAAAAAAAAAAAAAAAAAAAAATC